>NC_092378.1:156854731-157087041 GCF_030028105.1 Mobula birostris
CAAATTGCTAATGAAGTAGAGCCACTGGCATGCCTTTGTTGGATGGCATCATTGTGCTGGGGCCAGGATAGACTATTCACCCGTTTCACTGCTGAACTCTCGGAGAGGACTGGCAGTGTGTTCCCTTGACTTGCTCTTCCTGAAGTTGACAATCAATACCTTAATCTTGCAAATCAGATGGGAAGGTAAGTTTACTGTAACACCACTCAACCAGCAGCATTGGCCAATATCAGAGGAGCTGGGCCATCGGAGCCCGTGTGTCACATGCCCACACCATTCCACACTGCTGGAACCCTTCAGACCCTCCATATCATTCTCACTATCATTGCCTTATCCTACACACACAACTACAGATATGCCTGCACAGATAGTGTCGCCATGCCATACCCAGATACTGTCGTCACTCCATACCCAGATACAGTCACCCCCTAACGAAATATTATCACTCCATATCCAAATACAATCAATCTATACCCAGGTACTGTCACTCCAAACCCAGATACCGTCACTCAATACCGAGATACGATCACTCCAAACCCAGATACCATCATTCCATACCCAGATACCGTCACCTCCTAACCAAATATTATCAGTCCATACCCAAATACAATCAATCTATACCCAGGTACTGTCACTCCAAACCCAGATACCATCACTCCAAACCCAGATACCATCACTCAATACCGAGATACGATCACTCCATACCAGGTACCGACATTCCAAACCCAGATACTGTCATCACTCCATACCCAGATACCGTCACCTCCTAACCAAATATTATCAGTCCATACCCAAATACAATCAATCTATACCCAGATGCCTTCACTCGATACCCAGATAACATCACTCCATACCAGATACCGACATTCCAAACCCAGATACTGTCATCACTCCGTTCCCAGAGACCGTTGTCACTCCATACCCATATAACGTCACTCCATACCCAGATAGCGTTACTCCCTACCCAAATACTATCACACCATATCCAAATACCATCAGTCCATACCCAGATATTGTCATCACTCCCTACCCAGATACTGTTACTCCGTATCCAGATACCGTCGACACTTCATACCAAGATACCGTCACTCCATACCCAGATACCGTCACTCCATACGCAGATACCGTCACTCCATACCCACATACCGTCACTCCCTACCCAGATACCATCACTCCATACCCAGATACCGTCACTCCCTACCCAGATACCGTCACTCCCTACCCAGGTACCGTCACTCCATACCCACATACCGTCACTCCCTACCCAGATACCATCACTCCATAACCAGATACCGTCACTCCATACCCAGATACCGTCACTCCATACCTAGATACTGTCACTTCATACCCAAATACCGTCACTCCCTACCCAGATACCATCACTCCATACCCAGATACCGTCACTCCATACCCAGATACCATCACTCCATACGCAGACACCATCACTGCAAACCCAGATACCATCGACACTTCATACCCAGATACCATCACTCCATACCCAAATACCATCACTCCATACCGAAATACTGTCACTCCATACCCAGATAACGTCACTCCATACCCAGACACTGTCACTCCATACCCAGATATTGTCACTCCATACCCAAATACCATCACTCCATACCCAGGTGCCATCACTCCATACCCAGATACTGTGGTCACTGCATAAGCGCATACCATCACTCCATACCCAGATAACATCACTCCATACCCAGAGCCCGTCACTCCATACCCAGAGAACGTCACTCCCTACCCAGAGACAGTCACTCCATACCCAAATACCGTCACTCCAAACCCAGATACTGTCACTCCAAACACACATACCGTCACGCCCTACCCAGATACTGTCACTCCATACCCAGATAGCATCACTCCATACCCAGATACCGTCACTCCATACCCAGGTACCGTCACTCCATACCCAGATACCGTCACTCCAAACCCACGTACCGTCACTCCATATGAAGATACCGTCAATCCTTACCGGGATACGGTCACTCCATACCCAGATACTGTCACTCCCTACCCAGATACCGTCACTCCATACCCAGATACTGTCACTCCCTACCCAGATACTGTCACTCCCTACCCAGATACTGTCACTCCATACCCAGATACCGTCACTCCATACCCAGGTACCGTCACTCCATACCCAGATACCGTAACTCCAAACCCACATACCGTCACTCCATATGAAGATACCGTCACTCCTTACCAGGATACGGTCACTCCATACCCAGATACCGTCACTCCATAACCAGATGCTGTCACTCCCTACCCAGATACTGTCACTCCATACCCAGATGCTGTCACTTCCTACCCAGATACCGTCACTCCATACCCAGATAATGTCACTCCAAACCCAGATATCGTCACTTCAAACCCAGATAACGTCACTCCATACCCGGACCCGTCACTCCATACCCAGATACTGTCACTCCCTACCCAGATACTGTCACTCCCTACCCAGATACTGTCACTCCATACCCAGATACCGTCACTCCATACCCAGGTACCGTCACTCCATACCCAGGTGCCATCGCTCCATACCCAGATGCCATCACTCCATACCCAGATACCGTCACTCCCTACCCAGATACTATCACTCCAAACCCAGATACCGTCACTCCAAACCCACATTCCATCATTTCCTACCCAGAATCTGTCATTAATGCTTGGCTGGATACTGCCACTCCATATCCAGATACCGTTGTCACTCTAAACCCAGATACCATCACTCCCTACCCATACACTATCACTCCTTACCTAGATACTGTGGTCACTCCATATCCAGACACTGTCACTCTGTGTGCAAATACCATCATCACTGTATACCCAGATACCGTCTCTCCATGCCCAGATACCATCACTCCATACACAAGTACTCTCGCACTATACCCAGATACCGTCATTCCCTATCCAGATACTGTCATCACTCCCTACCCAGATACTGTGGTCACTCCATACCCAGATACTGTCACTCCAAACCCAGATACCCTAATTCCAAACCCAGATACTGTCACTCCATACCCAGGTACCGTCACTCCATACCCAGATACCATCAATCCAAACCCAGATACCGTAACTCCAAACCCAGATACTGTCACTCCATACCCAGACGCCATCTCTCCATACCCAGATACCGTTGACACTTCATACCCAGATACCATCACTCCATATCCAGATACAATCATCACTCCATACCCAGATAGGGTCACTCCAAACCACATTCCGTCATTCCCTACCCAGAATCTGTCATCAATGCTTGGTTGGATACCCCCACTCCATATCCAGATACCGTTGTCACTCTAAACCCAGATACCATCACTCCATACCCATACACCAATCACTCCTTACTTAGGTAATGTCGTCACTCCATACCCAGACACTGTCACTCTGTGCCCAGATACCGTCTCTCCATGCACAGATACCATCACTCCATACACAAATACTCTCACACTATACCCGGATACCGTCATTCCCTATCCAGATACTGTCATCACTCCCTACCCAGATACTGTGGTCACTCCATACCCAGATACTGTCACTCCATACCCAGGTACCGTCACTCCATACCCAGATACCATCACTCCATACCCAGATACCGTCGACACTGCATACCCAGATACCATCACTCCATACCCAAATATCATCACTCCATACCCAAATACCACACTCCATTTTCAGATACTGTCACTTCATACCCAGTGACCATCACTCCATGCACAGATACCGCCACTCCATACCCAAATACCGTCACTCCCTACCCAGATACTGTTACTCCCTACCCAGATACAGTCGACACTTCATACCAAGATACAATCACACCCTACCCAGATACCGTCACTCCATACCCAGGTACCGTCACTCCATACCCAGATACCATCAATCCAAACCCACATACCGTCACTCCCTACCCAGATACCAGCACTCCATACCCAGATACCGTCACTCCATACCCAGATACTGTCACTCCATATGCAGATACCGTCACTCCATATGCAGATACCATCACTCCATACCCAGATACCGTCACTCCATACCCAAATACTGTCACTCCCTACCCAGATACCATCACTCCATACCCAGATACCGTCACTCCATACCCAGATACTGTCACTCCATACCCAGATACCGTCACTCCATACCCAGATACTGTCACTCCATATGCAGATACCGTCACTCCATACCCAGGTACCGTCACTCCATACCCAGATACTGTCACTCCATATGCGGATACCATCACTCCATACCTAAGTGCCATCACTCCATACCCTGATGCCATCACTCCCTACCCAGATCCTGTGGTCACTGCATAAGCACATACCATCACTCCATACCCAGATAACATCACTCCATACCCAGATAACGTCACTCCATACCCGGACACCGTCACTCCATGCCCAGATACTGTCACTCCATACCCAGGTACCATCACTTCAAATCCAGGTGCCATCACTCCCTACCCAGATACTGCGGTCACTGTATAAGCACATACCATCACTCCATACCCAGATAACATCACTCCCTACCCAGAGACCGTCACTCCTAACCCAGATACTGTCACTCCAAACACACATACCGTTACTCCAAACTCAGATACCATCACTCCATATTCAGATACGATCGTCACTCCATACCCAGATAGTGTCACTCCAAACCCACATTCCGTCATTCCCTACCCAGAATCTGTCATCAATGCTTGGCTGGATACCCCCACTCCATATCCAGATACCGTTGTCACTCTAAACCCAGATACCATCACTCCCTACCCATACACCAATCACTCCCTACTTAGGTAATGTCGTCACTCCATACCCAGACACTGTCACTCTGTGCCCAGATACCGTCTCTCCATGCCCAGATACCATCACTCCATACACAAATACTCTCACACTATACCCGGATACCGTCATTCCCTATCCAGATACTGTCATCACTCCCTACCCAGATACTGTGGTCACTCCATACCCAGATACTGTCACTCCATACCCAGGTACCGTCACTCCATACCCAGATACCATCACTCCATACCCAGATACCGTCGACACTGCATACCCAGATACCATCACTCCATACCCAAATATCATCACTCCATACCCAAATACCACACTCCATTTTCAGATACTGTCACTTCATACCCAGTGACCATCACTCCATGCACAGATACCGCCACTCCATACCCAAATACCGTCACTCCCTACCCAGATACTGTTACTCCCTACCCAGATACAGTTGACACTTCATACCAAGATACAGTCACACCCTACCCAGATACTGTCACTCCATACCCAGGTACCGTCACTCCATACCCAGATACCATCAATCCAAACCCACATACCGTCACTCCCTACCCAGATACCAGCACTCCATACCCAGATACCGTCACTCCATACCCAGATACCGTCACTCCATATGCAGATACCGTCACTCCATATGCAGATACCATCACTCCATACCCAGGTACCGTCACTCCATACCCAAATACTGTCACTCCCTACCCAGATACCATCACTCCATACCCAGATACCGTCACTCCATACCCAGATACTGTCACTCCATATGCAGATACCGTCACTCCATACCCAGGTACCGTCACTCCATACCCAGATACTGTCACTCCATATGCGGATACCATCACTCCATACCCAAGTGCCATCACTCCATACCCTGATGCCATCACTCCCTACCCAGATCCTGTGGTCACTGCATAAGCACATACCATCACTCCATACCCAGATAACATCACTCCATACCCAGATAACGTCACTCCATACCCGGACACCGTCACTCCATACCCAGATACTGTCACTCCATACCCAGGTACCATCACTTCAAATCCAGGTGCCATCACTCCCTACCCAGATACTGCGGTCACTGTATAAGCACATACCATCACTCCATACCCAGATAACATCACTCCCTACCCAGAGACCGTCACTCCTAACCCAGATACTGTCACTCCAAACACACATACCGTTACTCCAAACTCAGATACCATCACTCCATATTCAGATACGATCGTCACTCCATACCCAGATAGTGTCACTCCAAACCCACATTCCGTCATTCCCTACCCAGAATCTGTCATCAATGCTTGGCTGGATACCCCCACTCCATATCCAGATACCGTTGTCACTCTAAACCCAGATACCATCACTCCCTACCCATACACCAATCACTCCCTACTTAGGTAATGTCGTCACTCCATACCCAGACACTGTCACTCTGTGCCCAGATACCGTCTCTCCATGCCCAGATACCATCACTCCATACACTAATTCTATCACACTATACCCAGATACCGTCATTCTCTATCCAGATACTGTCATCACTCCCTACCCAGATACTGTGGTCACTCCATACCCAGATACTGTCACTCCATACCCAGGTACCGTCAGTCCATACCCAGATACCATCAATCCATACCCAGATTCCATCACTCCATACCCAGATAGCGTTACTCCCTACCGAAATACTATCTCACCATATCCAAATAGCAGCACTCCATACCCAGATATTGTCATCACTCCCTACCCAGATACCGTTACTCCATACCCAGATATTGTCATCACTCCCTACCCAGATACCGTTACTCCATACCCAGATACCGTCGATACTTCATACCAAGATACCGTCACTCCATACCCAGATACCGTCACTCCATATGCAGATACCGTCACTCCATACCCAAATACCGTCACTCCCTACCTAGATACCATCACTTCATACCCAGATACCGTCACTCCAAACCCAGATACTGTCACTCCAAACCCACATTCCGTCATTTCCTACCCAGAATCTGTCATCAATGCTTGGCCGGATACTGCCACTCCATATCCAGATACCGTTGTCACTCTAAACCCAGATACCATCACTCCTTACCCATACACCAATCTCTCCTTACTTAGGTAATGTCGTCACTCCATACCCAGACACTGTCACTCTGTGTGCAGATACCGTCGTCACTGTATACCCAGATACCGTCTCTCCATGCCCATATACCATCACTCCATACACAAATATTCTCACACTATACCCAGATACCGTCATTCCCTATCCAGATACTGTCATCACTCCCTACCCAGATACTGTGGTCACTCCATACCCAGATACTGTCACTCCATACCCAGGTACCATCACTCCATACCCAGATGCCATCACTCCATACCCAGATACCCTAAATCCAAACCCAGATATTGTCACTCCATACCCAGACGCCATCACTCCATACCCAGATACCTTTGACGCTTCATACCCAGATACCATCACTCCATACCCAGATAGGGTAACTCCAAACCCAAATTCCGTCATTCCCTACCCAGAATCTGTCATCAATGCTTGGCTGGATACCCCAACTCCATATCCAGATACCGTTGTCACTCTAAACCCAGATACAATCACTCCCTACCCATACACCAATCACTCCTTACTTAGGTAATGTCGTCACTCCATACCCAGACACTGTCACTCTGTGCCCAGATACCGTCTCTCCATGCACAGATACCATCACTCCATACACAAATACTCTCACACTATACCCAGATACCGTCATTCCCTATCCAGATACTGTCATCACTCCCTACCCAGATACTGTGGTCACTCCATACCCAGATACTGTCACTCCATACCCAGGTACAGTCGACGCTTCATACCCAGATACCATCACTCCATATCCAGATACCATCACTCCATACCCAGATACTGTCACTCCATACCCAGGTACAGTCACTCCATACCCAGATACCATCACTCCAAACCCAGATACCGTAACTCCAAACCCAGATGCTGCCACTCCATACCCAGACACCATCACTCCATACCCAGATACCGTCACTCCATACCCAGATACAGTCGACACTTCATACCCAGATACCATCACTCCATATCCAGATACCATCACTCCATACCCAGATACTGTCACTTCGTACCCAGAGACCATCACTCCATACACAGATACCGTCACTCCATACCCAAATACTGTCACTCCCTACCCAGATACTGTTACTCCATACCCAGATACAGTCGACACTTCATACCAAGATACAGTCACACCCTACCCAGATACCGTCACTCCATACCCAGGTACCATCACTCCATACCCAGATACCGTCACTCCATATGTAGATACCGTCACTCCTTACCGGGATACGGTCACTCCACACCCAGATACCGTCACTCCCTACCCAGATACCGTCACTCCCTACCCAGATACCGTCACTCCCTACCCAGATACTGTCACTCCATACCCAGATACCGTCACTCCCTACCCAGATACTGTCACTCCATACCCAGATACCGTCACTCCATACCCAGATACCGTCACTCCATACCCAGATACCATCACGTTATACCCAGATACAGGGTACCGTCACTTCATACCCAGATACCATCATTCCAAGCCCGCATACCATCACTCCATACCCAGATACCGTCACTCCATACCCAAATATCATGACTCCATACCCAAATACCACACTCCATACCCAGATACTGTCACTTCGTACCCAGAGACCATCACTCCATACACAGATACCGTCACTCCATACCCAAATACTGTCACTCCCTACCCAGATACTGTTACTCCATACCCAGATACAGTCGACACTTCATACCAAGATACAGTCACACCCTACCCAGATACCGTCACTCCATACCCAGGTACCATCACTCCATATGTAGATACCGTCACTCCTTACCGGGATACGGTCACTCCATACCCAGATACCGTCACTCCATACCCAGATACTGTCACTCCCTACCCAGATACCGTCACTCACTACCCAGATACCGTCACTCCGTACCCAGATACTGTCACTCCATACCCAGATACCGCCACTCCATACCCAGATACTGTCACTCCATACCCAGATACTGTCACTCCCTACTCAGATACCGTCACTCCATACCCAGATAATGTCACTCCAAACCCACATATCGTCACTTCAAACCTAGATACTGTCACTCCATATCCAGATTCCATCACTCCATACCCAAATTCCATCACTCCATACCCAGATATTGTCATCACTCCCTACCCAGATACCGTTACTCCATACCCAGATACCATCGACACTTCATACCAAGATACCATCACTCCATACCCAGATGCCGCCACTCCATACCCAAATACCATCACTCCATATGCAGATACCGTCACTCCATACCCAGGTACCGTCACTCCATATGTAGATACCGTCACTCCTTACCGGGATACGATCACTCCATACCCAGATACTGTCACTCCATACCCAGGTACGGTCACTCCATACCCAGATACCATCACTCCAAACCCAGATACCGTAACTCCATACCCAGATACAGTCGACACTTCATACCCAGATACCATCACTCCATATCCAGATACCATCACTCCATACCCAGATACTGTCACTTCGCACCCAGAGACCATCACTCCATACACAGATACCGTCACTCCATACCCAAATACTGTCACTCCCTACCCAGATACTGTTACTCCATACCCAGATACAGTCGACACTTCATACCAAGATACAGTCACACCCTACCCAGATACCGTCACTCCATACCCAGGTACCATCACTCCATACCCAGATACCGTCACTCCATATGTAGATACTGTCACTCCTTACCGGGATACGGTCACTCCATACCCTGATACCGTCACTCCCTACCCAGATACCGTCACTCCCTACCCAGATACTGTCACACCATACCCAGATACCGTCACTCCCTACCCAGATACTGTCACTCCATACCCAGATACCGTCACTCCATACCCAGATACTGTCACTCCATACCCAGATACTGTCACTCCATACCCAGATACCATCACGTTATACCCAGATACAGGGTACCGTCACTTCATACCCAGATACCATCATTCCAAGCCCGCATACCATCACTCCATACCCAGATACCGTCACTCCATACCCAAATATCATGACTCCATACCCAAATACCACACTCCATACCCAGATACTGTCACTTCGTACCCAGAGACCATCACTCCATACACAGATACCGTCACTCCATACCCAAATACTGTCACTCCCTACCCAGATACTGTTACTCCATACCCAGATACAGTCGACACTTCATACCCAGATACCATCACTCCATATCCAGATACCATCACTCCATACCCAGATACTGTCACTTCGCACCCAGAGACCATCACTCCATACACAGATACCGTCACTCCATACCCAAATACTGTCACTCCCTACCCAGATACTGTTACTCCATACCCAGATACAGTCGACACTTCATACCAAGATACAGTCACACCCTACCCAGATACCGTCACTCCATACCCAGGTACCATCACTCCATATGTAGATACCGTCACTCCTTACCGGGATACGGTCACTCCATACCCAGATACCGTCACTCCATACTCAGATACTGTCACTCCCTACCCAGATACCGTCACTCACTACCCAGATACCGTCACTCCGTACCCAGATACTGTCACTCCATACCCAGGTACCGTCACTCCATACCCAGATACTGTCACTCCCTACCCAGATACCGTCACTCCATACCTAGATACTGTCACTCCATACCCAGATACTGTCACTCCCTACTCAGATACCGTCACTCCATACCCAGATAATGTCACTCCAAACCCAGATACTGTCACTCCCTACTCAGATACCGTCACTCCATACCCAGATAATGTCACTCCAAACCCACATATCGTCACTTCAAACCTAGATACTGTCACTCCATACCCAGATTCCATCACTCCATACCCAAATTCCATCACTCCATACCCAGACAGTGTTACTCCCTACCCAAATACTATCACACCATATCCTAATAAAATCACTCCATACCCAGATATTGTCATCACTCCCTACCCAGATACCGTTACTCCATACCCAGATACCATCGACACTTCATACCAAGATACCATCACTCCATACCCAGATATCGTCACTCCATACCCAGGTACCGTCACTCCATACCCAGATACCGTCACTCCAAACCCAGATACCATCACTCCATATCCAAATACCAATACTCCATACCCAGATACTGTCACTCCATACTCAGATTCTGTCACTCCATACCCAGATACCGTCACTCCCTACCCAGATACCGTCACTCCATACCCAGATACCGTCACTCCAAACCCAGATACTGTCACTCCAAACCCACATTCCGTCATTTCCTACCCAGAATCTGTCATCAATGCTTGGCTGGATACTGCCACTCCATATCCAGATATCGTTGTCAATCTAAACCCAAATACCATCACTCCTTACCCATACACCAATCATTCCTTACATAGGTAATGTTGTCACTCCATACCCAGACACTGTCACTCTGTGTGCAGATACCGTCGTCACTGTATACCCAGATACCGTCTCTCCATGCCCAGATACCATCACTCCATACACAAGTACTCTCACACTATACCCTGATACCGTCATTCCCTATTCAGATACTGTCATCACTCCCTACCCAGATACTGTGGTCACTCCATACCCAGATACCATCAATCCAAACCCAGATACCGTAACTCCAAACCCAGATACTGTCACTCCATACCCAGACGCCATCTCTCCAAACCCAGATACCGTCGACACTTCATACCCAGACGCCATCACTCCATATCCAAATACCATCACTCCATACCCAGATACTGTGGTCACTCCATACCCAGATACTGTCACTCCATACCCAGGTACCATCACTCCATACCCAGATGCCATCACTCCATACCCAGATACCCTAAATCCAAACCCAGATATTGTCACTCCATACCCAGACGCCATCACTCCATACCCAGATACCGTTGACGCTTCATACCCAGATACCATCACTCCATACCCAGATAGGGTAACTCCAAACCCAAATTCCGTCATTCCCTACCCAGAATCTGTCATCAATGCTTGGCTGGATACCCCAACTCCATATCCAGATACCGTTGTCACTCTAAACCCAGATACAATCACTCCCTACCCATACACCAATCACTCCTTACTTAGGTAATGTCGTCACTCCATACCCAGACACTGTCACTCTGTGCCCAGATACCGTCTCTCCATGCACAGATACCATCACTCCATACACAAATACTCTCACACTATACCCAGATACCGTCATTCCCTATCCAGATACTGTCATCACTCCCTACCCAGATACTGTGGTCACTCCATACCCAGATACTGTCACTCCATACCCAGGTACGGTCGACGCTTCATACCCAGATACCATCACTCCATATCCAGATACCATCACTCCATACCCAGATACTTTCACTCCATACCCAGGTACAGTCACTCCATACCCAGATACCATCACTCCAAACCCAGATACCGTAACTCCAAACCCAGATGCTGCCACTCCATACCCAGACACCATCACTCCATACCCAGATACCGTCACTCCATACCCAGATACAGTCGACACTTCATACCCAGATACCATCACTCCATATCCAGATACCATCACTCCATACCCAGATACTGTCACTTCGTACCCAGAGACCATCACTCCATACACAGATACCGTCACTCCATACCCAAATACTGTCACTCCCTACCCAGATACTGTTACTCCATACCCAGATACAGTCGACACTTCATACCAAGATACAGTCACACCCTACCCAGATACCGTCACTCCATACCCAGGTACCATCACTCCATACCCAGATACCGTCACTCCATATGTAGATACCGTCACTCCTTACCGGGATACGGTCACTCCACACCCAGATACCGTCACTCCATACCCAGATACCGTCACTCCATACCCAGATACCATCACGTTATACCCAGATACAGGGTACCGTCACTTCATACCCAGATACCATCATTCTAAGCCCGCATACCATCACTCCATACCCAAATATCATGACTCCATACCCAAATACCACACTCCATACCCAGATACTGTCACTTCGTACCCAGAGACCATCACTCCATACACAGATACCGTCACTCCATACCCAAATACTGTCACTCCCTACCCAGATACAGTCGACACTTCATACCAAGATACAGTCACACCCTACCCAGATACCGTCACTCCATACCCAGGTACCATCACTCCATATGTAGATACCGTCACTCCTTACCGGGATACGGTCACTCCATACCCAGATACCGTCACTCCATACCCAGATACTGTCACTCCCTACCCAGATACCGCCACTCCATACCCAGATACTGTCACTCCATACCCAGATACTGTCACTCCCTACACAGATACCGTCACTCCATACCCAGATAATGTCACTCCAAACCCACATATCGTCACTTCAAACCTAGATACTGTCACTCCATATCCAGATTCCATCACTCCATACCCAAATTCCATCACTCCATACCCAGATATTGTCATCACTCCCTACCCAGATACCGTTACTCCATACCCAGATACCATCGACACTTCATACCAAGATACCATCACTCCATACCCAGATGCCGCCACTCCATACCCAAATACCATCACTCCATATGCAGATACCGTCACTCCATACCCAGGTACCGTCACTCCATATGTAGATACCGTCACTCCTTACCGGGATACGATCACTCCATACCCAGATACTGTCACTCCATACCCAGGTACGGTCACTCCATACCCAGATACCATCACTCCAAACCCAGATACCGTAACTCCATACCCAGATACAGTCGACACTTCATACCCAGATACCATCACTCCATATCCAGATACCATCACTCCATACCCAGATACTGTCACTTCGCACCCAGAGACCATCACTCCATACACAGATACCGTCACTCCATACCCAAATACTGTCACTCCCTACCCAGATACTGTTACTCCATACCCAGATACAGTCGACACTTCATACCAAGATACAGTCACACCCTACCCAGATACCGTCACTCCATACCCAGGTACCATCACTCCATACCCAGATACCGTCACTCCATATGTAGATACCGTCACTCCTTACCGGGATACGGTCACTCCATACCCTGATACCGTCACTCCCTACCCAGATACCGTCACTCCCTACCCAGATACTGTCACACCATACCCAGATACCGTCACTCCCTACCCAGATACTGTCACTCCATACCCAGATACCGTCACTCCATACCCAGATACTGTCACTCCATACCCAGATACTGTCACTCCATACCCAGATACCATCACGTTATACCCAGATACAGGGTACCGTCACTTCATACCCAGATACCATCATTCCAAGCCCGCATACCATCACTCCATACCCAGATACCGTCACTCCATACCCAAATATCATGACTCCATACCCAAATACCACACTCCATACCCAGATACTGTCACTTCGTACCCAGAGACCATCACTCCATACACAGATACCGTCACTCCATACCCAAATACTGTCACTCCCTACCCAGATACTGTTACTCCATACCCAGATACAGTCGACACTTCATACCCAGATACCATCACTCCATATCCAGATACCATCACTCCATACCCAGATACTGTCACTTCGCACCCAGAGACCATCACTCCATACACAGATACCGTCACTCCATACCCAAATACTGTCACTCCCTACCCAGATACTGTTACTCCATACCCAGATACAGTCGACACTTCATACCAAGATACAGTCACACCCTACCCAGATACCGTCACTCCATACCCAGGTACCATCACTCCATATGTAGATACCGTCACTCCTTACCGGGATACGGTCACTCCATACCCAGATACCGTCACTCCATACTCAGATACTGTCACTCCCTACCCAGATACCGTCACTCACTACCCAGATACCGTCACTCCGTACCCAGATACTGTCACTCCATACCCAGGTACCGTCACTCCATACCCAGATACTGTCACTCCCTACCCAGATACCGTCACTCCATACCTAGATACTGTCACTCCATACCCAGATACTGTCACTCCCTACTCAGATACCGTCACTCCATACCCAGATAATGTCACTCCAAACCCAGATACTGTCACTCCCTACTCAGATACCGTCACTCCATACCCAGATAATGTCACTCCAAACCCACATATCGTCACTTCAAACCTAGATACTGTCACTCCATACCCAGATTCCATCACTCCATACCCAAATTCCATCACTCCATACCCAGACAGTGTTACTCCCTACCCAAATACTATCACACCATATCCTAATAAAATCACTCCATACCCAGATATTGTCATCACTCCCTACCCAGATACCGTTACTCCATACCCAGATACCATCGACACTTCATACCAAGATACCATCACTCCATACCCAGATATCGTCACTCCATACCCAGGTACCGTCACTCCATACCCAGATACCGTCACTCCAAACCCAGATACCATCACTCCATATCCAAATACCAATACTCCATACCCAGATACTGTCACTCCATACTCAGATTCTGTCACTCCATACCCAGATACCGTCACTCCCTACCCAGATACCGTCACTCCATACCCAGATACCGTCACTCCAAACCCAGATACTGTCACTCCAAACCCACATTCCGTCATTTCCTACCCAGAATCTGTCATCAATGCTTGGCTGGATACTGCCACTCCATATCCAGATATCGTTGTCAATCTAAACCCAAATACCATCACTCCTTACCCATACACCAATCATTCCTTACATAGGTAATGTTGTCACTCCATACCCAGACACTGTCACTCTGTGTGCAGATACCGTCGTCACTGTATACCCAGATACCGTCTCTCCATGCCCAGATACCATCACTCCATACACAAGTACTCTCACACTATACCCTGATACCGTCATTCCCTATTTAGATACTGTCATCACTCCCTACCCAGATACTGTGGTCACTCCATACCCAGATACCATCAATCCAAACCCAGATACCGTAACTCCAAACCCAGATACTGTCACTCCATACCCAGACGCCATCTCTCCAAACCCAGATACCGTCGACACTTCATACCCAGACGCCATCACTCCATATCCAAATACCATCACTCCATACCCAGATACTGTCACTCCATACCCAGATACCATCACTCCATACCCAGATACTGACACTCCATACCCAGAGAAGGTTACTCCATACACAAATACCATCACTACATACCCAGATACTGTCACTCCATACCCAGATAATGTCACTCCATATCTGGACACCGTCACTCCATACCCAGATACTGTCACTCCATACCCAGATACCATCACTCCATACCCAGATAATGTGGTCAATGTATAAGCACATACCATCACTCCATACCCAGATAACATCACTCCATACCCAGAGACTGTCACTCCATACCCAGATACCGTAACTCCAAACCCAGATACTGTCACTCCAAGCACACATACCATTACTCCAAACTCAGATACCATGACTCCATATCCAGATACGATCGTCACTCCATACCCAGATAGGGTTACTCCAAACCCACATTCCATCATTCCCTACCCAGAATCTGTCATCAATGCTTGGCTGGATACCCCCACTCCATATCCAGATACCGTTGTCACTCTAAACCCAGATACCATCACTCCCTACCCATACACCAATCACTCCCTACTTAGGTAATGTCGTCACTCCATACCCAGACACTGTCACTCTGTGCCCAGATACCATCTCTCCATGCACAGATACCATCACTCCATACACAAATACTCTCACACTATACCCAGATACCGTCATTCCCTATCCAGATACTGTTATCACTCCCTACCCAGATACTGTGGTCACTCCATACCCAGATACTGTCACTCCATACCCAGGTATGGTCACTCCATACCCAGATACCATCACTCCATACCCAGATACTGTCACTCCATACCCAGATACCATCACTCCCTACCCAGATACCGTCACTCCATACCCACATACCATTACTCCAAACGCAGATACCATCACTCCATATCCAGATATGATCATCACTCCATACCTAGATAGGGTCAATCCAAACCCACAATCCGTCATTCCCTACCCAGAATCTGTCATCAGTTCTTGGCTGGATACCCCCACTCCATATCCAGATACCATTGTCACTCTAAACCCAGATACCATCACTCCCTACCCATACACCATCACTCCTTACCTAGATACAGTCGTTACTCCATACCCAGATACTGTCACTCCATACCCAGTTACCGTCACTCCCTACCCAGATACTCTGGTCACTGCATATGCACATACCATCACTCCATACACAAATGCCATCACTTTATACCCAGATACAGGGTACAGTCACTTCATACCCAGATACCATCATTCCAAGCCCGCATACCATCACTCCATACCCAGATACCATCACTCCATACCCAGATACCATCACTTCATACCCAGATACCATCACTCCATACACAGATACCATCATTCCAAGCCCGCATACCATCACTCCATACCCAGATACCGTCACTCCATACACAGATACCATCATTCCAAGCCCGCATACCATCACTCCATACCCAGATACCGTCGCTCCATACCCAGATACTGTCACTTCATATTCAGTTACTATGACTCCAAACTCACATTCTGTCACTCCCTACTCAGATACCATCACTCCATACCCAGATACCGTCACTCCATACCCAGATACTGTCACTCCCTACCCAGATACCATCACTCCATACCCAGATACCATCACGTTATACCCAGATACAGGGTACCGTCACGTCATACCCAGATACCATCATTCCAAGCCCGCATACCATCAATCCATACCCAGATACCGTCACTCCATACCCAAATATCATGACTCCATACCCAAATACCACACTCCATACCCAGATACTGTCACTTCGTACCCAGAGACCATCACTCCATACACAGATACCGCCACTCCATACCCAAATACCGTCACTCCCTACCCAGATACTGTTACTCCATACCCAGATACAGTTGACACTTCATACCACGATACAGTCACACCCTACCCAGATACCGTCACTCCATACCCAGGTACCGTCACTCCATACCCAGATACCGTCACTTCAAACCCACATACCGTCACTCCATATGCAGATACCATCACTCCATACCCACTCCATACCCAGGTACCGTCACTCCATACCCAAATACCGTCACTCCCTACCCAGATACCGTCACTCCCTACCCAGATACCGTCACTCCATACCCACATACCATTACTCTAAACTCAGATACCATCACTCCATATCCAGATATGATCATCACTCCATACCTAGATAGGGTCAATCCAAACCCACATTCTGTCATTCCCTACCCAGAATCTGTCATCAGTTCTTGGCTGGACGCTCCCACTCCATATCCAGATACCGTTGTCACTCTAAACCCAGATACCATCACTCCCTACCCATACACCATCACTCCCTACCCATACACCATCACTCCTTACCTAGATACAGTCGTCACTCCATACCCAGATACTGTCACTCCATACCCAATTCCGTCACTTCCTACCCAGATACTCTGGTCACTGCATATGCACATACCATCACTCCATACCCAAATGCCATCACTTTATACCCAGATACAGTGTACTGTCATTTCATACCCAGATACCATCATTCCAAGCCCGCATACCATCACTCCATACCCAGATACCATCACTCCATACACAGATACCATCATTCCAAGCCCGCATACCATCACTCCATATCCAGATACCATCACTCCATACCCAGATACTGTCACTTCGCACCCAGAGACCATCACTCCATACACAGATACCGTCACTCCATACCCAAATACTGTCACTCCCTACCCAGATACTGTTACTCCATACCCAGATACAGTCGACACTTCATACCAAGATACAGTCACACCCTACCCAGATACCGTCACTCCATACCCAGGTACCATCACTCCATACCCAGATACCGTCACTCCATATGTAGATACTGTCACTCCTTACCGGGATACGGTCACTCCATACCCTGATACCGTCACTCCCTACCCAGATACCGTCACTCCCTACCCAGATACTGTCACACCATACCCAGATACCGTCACTCCCTACCCAGATACTGTCACTCCATACCCAGATACCGTCACTCCATACCCAGATACTGTCACTCCATACCCAGATACTGTCACTCCATACCCAGATACCATCACGTTATACCCAGATACAGGGTACCGTCACTTCATACCCAGATACCATCATTCCAAGCCCGCATACCATCACTCCATACCCAGATACCGTCACTCCATACCCAAATATCATGACTCCATACCCAAATACCACACTCCATACCCAGATACTGTCACTTCGTACCCAGAGACCATCACTCCATACACAGATACCGTCACTCCATACCCAAATACTGTCACTCCCTACCCAGATACTGTTACTCCATACCCAGATACAGTCGACACTTCATACCAAGATACAGTCACACCCTACCCAGATACCGTCACTCCATACCCAGGTACCATCACTCCATACCCAGATACCGTCACTCCATATGTAGATACCGTCACTCCTTACCGGGATACGGTCACTCCACACCCAGATACCGTCACTCCCTACCCAGATACCGTCACTCCCTACCCAGATACCGTCACTCCCTACCCAGATACTGTCACTCCATACCCAGATACCGTCACTCCCTACCCAGATACTGTCACTCCATACCCAGATACCGTCACTCCATACCCAGATACCGTCACTCCATACCCAGATACCATCACGTTATACCCAGATACAGGGTACCGTCACTTCATACCCAGATACCATCATTCCAAGCCCGCATACCATCACTCCATACCCAGATACCGTCACTCCATACCCAAATATCATGACTCCATACCCAAATACCACACTCCATACCCAGATACTGTCACTTCGTACCCAGAGACCATCACTCCATACACAGATACCGTCACTCCATACCCAAATACTGTCACTCCCTACCCAGATACTGTTACTCCATACCCAGATACAGTCGACACTTCATACCAAGATACAGTCACACCCTACCCAGATACCGTCACTCCATACCCAGGTACCATCACTCCATATGTAGATACCGTCACTCCTTACCGGGATACGGTCACTCCATACCCAGATACCGTCACTCCATACCCAGATACTGTCACTCCCTACCCAGATACCGTCACTCACTACCCAGATACCGTCACTCCGTACCCAGATACTGTCACTCCATACCCAGATACCGCCACTCCATACCCAGATACTGTCACTCCATACCCAGATACTGTCACTCCCTACTCAGATACCGTCACTCCATACCCAGATAATGTCACTCCAAACCCACATATCGTCACTTCAAACCTAGATACTGTCACTCCATATCCAGATTCCATCACTCCATACCCAAATTCCATCACTCCATACCCAGATATTGTCATCACTCCCTACCCAGATACCGTTACTCCATACCCAGATACCATCGACACTTCATACCAAGATACCATCACTCCATACCCAGATGCCGCCACTCCATACCCAAATACCATCACTCCATATGCAGATACCGTCACTCCATACCCAGGTACCGTCACTCCATATGTAGATACCGTCACTCCTTACCGGGATACGATCACTCCATACCCAGATACTGTCACTCCATACCCAGGTACGGTCACTCCATACCCAGATACCATCACTCCAAACCCAGATACCGTAACTCCATACCCAGATACAGTCGACACTTCATACCCAGATACCATCACTCCATATCCAGATACCATCACTCCATACCCAGATACTGTCACTTCGCACCCAGAGACCATCACTCCATACACAGATACCGTCACTCCATACCCAAATACTGTCACTCCCTACCCAGATACTGTTACTCCATACCCAGATACAGTCGACACTTCATACCAAGATACAGTCACACCCTACCCAGATACCGTCACTCCATACCCAGGTACCATCACTCCATACCCAGATACCGTCACTCCATATGTAGATACTGTCACTCCTTACCGGGATACGGTCACTCCATACCCTGATACCGTCACTCCCTACCCAGATACCGTCACTCCCTACCCAGATACTGTCACACCATACCCAGATACCGTCACTCCCTACCCAGATACTGTCACTCCATACCCAGATACCGTCACTCCATACCCAGATACTGTCACTCCATACCCAGATACTGTCACTCCATACCCAGATACCATCACGTTATACCCAGATACAGGGTACCGTCACTTCATACCCAGATACCATCATTCCAAGCCCGCATACCATCACTCCATACCCAGATACCGTCACTCCATACCCAAATATCATGACTCCATACCCAAATACCACACTCCATACCCAGATACTGTCACTTCGTACCCAGAGACCATCACTCCATACACAGATACCGTCACTCCATACCCAAATACTGTCACTCCCTACCCAGATACTGTTACTCCATACCCAGATACAGTCGACACTTCATACCCAGATACCATCACTCCATATCCAGATACCATCACTCCATACCCAGATACTGTCACTTCGCACCCAGAGACCATCACTCCATACACAGATACCGTCACTCCATACCCAAATACTGTCACTCCCTACCCAGATACTGTTACTCCATACCCAGATACAGTCGACACTTCATACCAAGATACAGTCACACCCTACCCAGATACCGTCACTCCATACCCAGGTACCATCACTCCATATGTAGATACCGTCACTCCTTACCGGGATACGGTCACTCCATACCCAGATACCGTCACTCCATACTCAGATACTGTCACTCCCTACCCAGATACCGTCACTCACTACCCAGATACCGTCACTCCGTACCCAGATACTGTCACTCCATACCCAGGTACCGTCACTCCATACCCAGATACTGTCACTCCCTACCCAGATACCGTCACTCCATACCTAGATACTGTCACTCCATACCCAGATACTGTCACTCCCTACTCAGATACCGTCACTCCATACCCAGATAATGTCACTCCAAACCCAGATACTGTCACTCCCTACTCAGATACCGTCACTCCATACCCAGATAATGTCACTCCAAACCCACATATCGTCACTTCAAACCTAGATACTGTCACTCCATACCCAGATTCCATCACTCCATACCCAAATTCCATCACTCCATACCCAGACAGTGTTACTCCCTACCCAAATACTATCACACCATATCCTAATAAAATCACTCCATACCCAGATATTGTCATCACTCCCTACCCAGATACCGTTACTCCATACCCAGATACCATCGACACTTCATACCAAGATACCATCACTCCATACCCAGATATCGTCACTCCATACCCAGGTACCGTCACTCCATACCCAGATACCGTCACTCCAAACCCAGATACCATCACTCCATATCCAAATACCAATACTCCATACCCAGATACTGTCACTCCATACTCAGATTCTGTCACTCCATACCCAGATACCGTCACTCCCTACCCAGATACCGTCACTCCATACCCAGATACCGTCACTCCAAACCCAGATACTGTCACTCCAAACCCACATTCCGTCATTTCCTACCCAGAATCTGTCATCAATGCTTGGCTGGATACTGCCACTCCATATCCAGATATCGTTGTCAATCTAAACCCAAATACCATCACTCCTTACCCATACACCAATCATTCCTTACATAGGTAATGTTGTCACTCCATACCCAGACACTGTCACTCTGTGTGCAGATACCGTCGTCACTGTATACCCAGATACCGTCTCTCCATGCCCAGATACCATCACTCCATACACAAGTACTCTCACACTATACCCTGATACCGTCATTCCCTATTCAGATACTGTCATCACTCCCTACCCAGATACTGTGGTCACTCCATACCCAGATACCATCAATCCAAACCCAGATACCGTAACTCCAAACCCAGATACTGTCACTCCATACCCAGACGCCATCTCTCCAAACCCAGATACCGTCGACACTTCATACCCAGACGCCATCACTCCATATCCAAATACCATCACTCCATACCCAGATACTGTGGTCACTCCATACCCAGATACTGTCACTCCATACCCAGGTACCATCACTCCATACCCAGATGCCATCACTCCATACCCAGATACCCTAAATCCAAACCCAGATATTGTCACTCCATACCCAGACGCCATCACTCCATACCCAGATACCGTTGACGCTTCATACCCAGATACCATCACTCCATACCCAGATAGGGTAACTCCAAACCCAAATTCCGTCATTCCCTACCCAGAATCTGTCATCAATGCTTGGCTGGATACCCCAACTCCATATCCAGATACCGTTGTCACTCTAAACCCAGATACAATCACTCCCTACCCATACACCAATCACTCCTTACTTAGGTAATGTCGTCACTCCATACCCAGACACTGTCACTCTGTGCCCAGATACCGTCTCTCCATGCACAGATACCATCACTCCATACACAAATACTCTCACACTATACCCAGATACCGTCATTCCCTATCCAGATACTGTCATCACTCCCTACCCAGATACTGTGGTCACTCCATACCCAGATACTGTCACTCCATACCCAGGTACGGTCGACGCTTCATACCCAGATACCATCACTCCATATCCAGATACCATCACTCCATACCCAGATACTTTCACTCCATACCCAGGTACAGTCACTCCATACCCAGATACCATCACTCCAAACCCAGATACCGTAACTCCAAACCCAGATGCTGCCACTCCATACCCAGACACCATCACTCCATACCCAGATACCGTCACTCCATACCCAGATACAGTCGACACTTCATACCCAGATACCATCACTCCATATCCAGATACCATCACTCCATACCCAGATACTGTCACTTCGTACCCAGAGACCATCACTCCATACACAGATACCGTCACTCCATACCCAAATACTGTCACTCCCTACCCAGATACTGTTACTCCATACCCAGATACAGTCGACACTTCATACCAAGATACAGTCACACCCTACCCAGATACCGTCACTCCATACCCAGGTACCATCACTCCATACCCAGATACCGTCACTCCATATGTAGATACCGTCACTCCTTACCGGGATACGGTCACTCCACACCCAGATACCGTCACTCCATACCCAGATACCGTCACTCCATACCCAGATACCATCACGTTATACCCAGATACAGGGTACCGTCACTTCATACCCAGATACCATCATTCTAAGCCCGCATACCATCACTCCATACCCAAATATCATGACTCCATACCCAAATACCACACTCCATACCCAGATACTGTCACTTCGTACCCAGAGACCATCACTCCATACACAGATACCGTCACTCCATACCCAAATACTGTCACTCCCTACCCAGATACAGTCGACACTTCATACCAAGATACAGTCACACCCTACCCAGATACCGTCACTCCATACCCAGGTACCATCACTCCATATGTAGATACCGTCACTCCTTACCGGGATACGGTCACTCCATACCCAGATACCGTCACTCCATACCCAGATACTGTCACTCCCTACCCAGATACCGTCACTCACTACCCAGATACCGTCACTCCGTACCCAGATACTGTCACTCCATACCCAGATACCGCCACTCCATACCCAGATACTGTCACTCCATACCCAGATACTGTCACTCCCTACACAGATACCGTCACTCCATACCCAGATAATGTCACTCCAAACCCACATATCGTCACTTCAAACCTAGATACTGTCACTCCATATCCAGATTCCATCACTCCATACCCAAATTCCATCACTCCATACCCAGATATTGTCATCACTCCCTACCCAGATACCGTTACTCCATACCCAGATACCATCGACACTTCATACCAAGATACCATCACTCCATACCCAGATGCCGCCACTCCATACCCAAATACCATCACTCCATATGCAGATACCGTCACTCCATACCCAGGTACCGTCACTCCATATGTAGATACCGTCACTCCTTACCGGGATACGATCACTCCATACCCAGATACTGTCACTCCATACCCAGGTACGGTCACTCCATACCCAGATACCATCACTCCAAACCCAGATACCGTAACTCCATACCCAGATACAGTCGACACTTCATACCCAGATACCATCACTCCATATCCAGATACCATCACTCCATACCCAGATACTGTCACTTCGCACCCAGAGACCATCACTCCATACACAGATACCGTCACTCCATACCCAAATACTGTCACTCCCTACCCAGATACTGTTACTCCATACCCAGATACAGTCGACACTTCATACCAAGATACAGTCACACCCTACCCAGATACCGTCACTCCATACCCAGGTACCATCACTCCATACCCAGATACCGTCACTCCATATGTAGATACCGTCACTCCTTACCGGGATACGGTCACTCCATACCCTGATACCGTCACTCCCTACCCAGATACCGTCACTCCCTACCCAGATACTGTCACACCATACCCAGATACCGTCACTCCCTACCCAGATACTGTCACTCCATACCCAGATACCGTCACTCCATACCCAGATACTGTCACTCCATACCCAGATACTGTCACTCCATACCCAGATACCATCACGTTATACCCAGATACAGGGTACCGTCACTTCATACCCAGATACCATCATTCCAAGCCCGCATACCATCACTCCATACCCAGATACCGTCACTCCATACCCAAATATCATGACTCCATACCCAAATACCACACTCCATACCCAGATACTGTCACTTCGTACCCAGAGACCATCACTCCATACACAGATACCGTCACTCCATACCCAAATACTGTCACTCCCTACCCAGATACTGTTACTCCATACCCAGATACAGTCGACACTTCATACCCAGATACCATCACTCCATATCCAGATACCATCACTCCATACCCAGATACTGTCACTTCGCACCCAGAGACCATCACTCCATACACAGATACCGTCACTCCATACCCAAATACTGTCACTCCCTACCCAGATACTGTTACTCCATACCCAGATACAGTCGACACTTCATACCAAGATACAGTCACACCCTACCCAGATACCGTCACTCCATACCCAGGTACCATCACTCCATATGTAGATACCGTCACTCCTTACCGGGATACGGTCACTCCATACCCAGATACCGTCACTCCATACTCAGATACTGTCACTCCCTACCCAGATACCGTCACTCACTACCCAGATACCGTCACTCCGTACCCAGATACTGTCACTCCATACCCAGGTACCGTCACTCCATACCCAGATACTGTCACTCCCTACCCAGATACCGTCACTCCATACCTAGATACTGTCACTCCATACCCAGATACTGTCACTCCCTACTCAGATACCGTCACTCCATACCTAGATAATGTCACTCCAAACCCAGATACTGTCACTCCCTACTCAGATACCGTCACTCCATACCCAGATAATGTCACTCCAAACCCACATATCGTCACTTCAAACCTAGATACTGTCACTCCATACCCAGATTCCATCACTCCATACCCAAATTCCATCACTCCATACCCAGACAGTGTTACTCCCTACCCAAATACTATCACACCATATCCTAATAAAATCACTCCATACCCAGATATTGTCATCACTCCCTACCCAGATACCGTTACTCCATACCCAGATACCATCGACACTTCATACCAAGATACCATCACTCCATACCCAGATATCGTCACTCCATACCCAGGTACCGTCACTCCATACCCAGATACCGTCACTCCAAACCCAGATACCATCACTCCATATCCAAATACCAATACTCCATACCCAGATACTGTCACTCCATACTCAGATTCTGTCACTCCATACCCAGATACCGTCACTCCCTACCCAGATACCGTCACTCCATACCCAGATACCGTCACTCCAAACCCAGATACTGTCACTCCAAACCCACATTCCGTCATTTCCTACCCAGAATCTGTCATCAATGCTTGGCTGGATACTGCCACTCCATATCCAGATATCGTTGTCAATCTAAACCCAAATACCATCACTCCTTACCCATACACCAATCATTCCTTACATAGGTAATGTTGTCACTCCATACCCAGACACTGTCACTCTGTGTGCAGATACCGTCGTCACTGTATACCCAGATACCGTCTCTCCATGCCCAGATACCATCACTCCATACACAAGTACTCTCACACTATACCCTGATACCGTCATTCCCTATTTAGATACTGTCATCACTCCCTACCCAGATACTGTGGTCACTCCATACCCAGATACCATCAATCCAAACCCAGATACCGTAACTCCAAACCCAGATACTGTCACTCCATACCCAGACGCCATCTCTCCAAACCCAGATACCGTCGACACTTCATACCCAGACGCCATCACTCCATATCCAAATACCATCACTCCATACCCAGATACTGTCACTCCATACCCAGATACCATCACTCCATACCCAGATACTGACACTCCATACCCAGAGAAGGTTACTCCATACACAAATACCATCACTACATACCCAGATACTGTCACTCCATACCCAGATAATGTCACTCCATATCTGGACACCGTCACTCCATACCCAGATACTGTCACTCCATACCCAGATACCATCACTCCATACCCAGATAATGTGGTCAATGTATAAGCACATACCATCACTCCATACCCAGATAACATCACTCCATACCCAGAGACTGTCACTCCATACCCAGATACCGTAACTCCAAACCCAGATACTGTCACTCCAAGCACACATACCATTACTCCAAACTCAGATACCATGACTCCATATCCAGATACGATCGTCACTCCATACCCAGATAGGGTTACTCCAAACCCACATTCCATCATTCCCTACCCAGAATCTGTCATCAATGCTTGGCTGGATACCCCCACTCCATATCCAGATACCGTTGTCACTCTAAACCCAGATACCATCACTCCCTACCCATACACCAATCACTCCCTACTTAGGTAATGTCGTCACTCCATACCCAGACACTGTCACTCTGTGCCCAGATACCATCTCTCCATGCACAGATACCATCACTCCATACACAAATACTCTCACACTATACCCAGATACCGTCATTCCCTATCCAGATACTGTTATCACTCCCTACCCAGATACTGTGGTCACTCCATACCCAGATACTGTCACTCCATACCCAGGTATGGTCACTCCATACCCAGATACCATCACTCCATACCCAGATACTGTCACTCCATACCCAGATACCATCACTCCCTACCCAGATACCGTCACTCCATACCCACATACCATTACTCCAAACGCAGATACCATCACTCCATATCCAGATATGATCATCACTCCATACCTAGATAGGGTCAATCCAAACCCACAATCCGTCATTCCCTACCCAGAATCTGTCATCAGTTCTTGGCTGGATACCCCCACTCCATATCCAGATACCATTGTCACTCTAAACCCAGATACCATCACTCCCTACCCATACACCATCACTCCTTACCTAGATACAGTCGTTACTCCATACCCAGATACTGTCACTCCATACCCAGTTACCGTCACTCCCTACCCAGATACTCTGGTCACTGCATATGCACATACCATCACTCCATACACAAATGCCATCACTTTATACCCAGATACAGGGTACAGTCACTTCATACCCAGATACCATCATTCCAAGCCCGCATACCATCACTCCATACCCAGATACCATCACTCCATACCCAGATACCATCACTTCATACCCAGATACCATCACTCCATACACAGATACCATCATTCCAAGCCCGCATACCATCACTCCATACCCAGATACCGTCACTCCATACACAGATACCATCATTCCAAGCCCGCATACCATCACTCCATACCCAGATACCGTCGCTCCATACCCAGATACTGTCACTTCATATTCAGTTACTATGACTCCAAACTCACATTCTGTCACTCCCTACTCAGATACCATCACTCCATACCCAGATACCGTCACTCCATACCCAGATACTGTCACTCCCTACCCAGATACCATCACTCCATACCCAGATACCATCACGTTATACCCAGATACAGGGTACCGTCACGTCATACCCAGATACCATCATTCCAAGCCCGCATACCATCAATCCATACCCAGATACCGTCACTCCATACCCAAATATCATGACTCCATACCCAAATACCACACTCCATACCCAGATACTGTCACTTCGTACCCAGAGACCATCACTCCATACACAGATACCGCCACTCCATACCCAAATACCGTCACTCCCTACCCAGATACTGTTACTCCATACCCAGATACAGTTGACACTTCATACCACGATACAGTCACACCCTACCCAGATACCGTCACTCCATACCCAGGTACCGTCACTCCATACCCAGATACCGTCACTTCAAACCCACATACCGTCACTCCATATGCAGATACCATCACTCCATACCCACTCCATACCCAGGTACCGTCACTCCATACCCAAATACCGTCACTCCCTACCCAGATACCGTCACTCCCTACCCAGATACCGTCACTCCATACCCACATACCATTACTCTAAACTCAGATACCATCACTCCATATCCAGATATGATCATCACTCCATACCTAGATAGGGTCAATCCAAACCCACATTCTGTCATTCCCTACCCAGAATCTGTCATCAGTTCTTGGCTGGACGCTCCCACTCCATATCCAGATACCGTTGTCACTCTAAACCCAGATACCATCACTCCCTACCCATACACCATCACTCCCTACCCATACACCATCACTCCTTACCTAGATACAGTCGTCACTCCATACCCAGATACTGTCACTCCATACCCAATTCCGTCACTTCCTACCCAGATACTCTGGTCACTGCATATGCACATACCATCACTCCATACCCAAATGCCATCACTTTATACCCAGATACAGTGTACTGTCATTTCATACCCAGATACCATCATTCCAAGCCCGCATACCATCACTCCATACCCAGATACCATCACTCCATACACAGATACCATCATTCCAAGCCCGCATACCATCACTCCATACCCAGATACCATCATTCCATACCCAGATACTGTCACTTCATATTCAGTTACTATGACTCCAAACTCACATTCTGTCACTCCCTACTCAGATACCATCACTCCATACCCAGATACCGTCACTCCATACCCAGATACTGTCACTCTCTACCCAGATACCATCACTCCATACCCAGATACCATCACTCCATACCCAGATACTGTCATTTCATATTCAGTTAATATGACTCCAAACTCACATTCTGTCACTCCCTACTCAGATACCATCACTCCATACGCAGATACCGTCACTCCATATCCAGATACTGTCACTCCCTACCCAGATACCGTCACTCATTACCCAGATACCGTCACTCCATACCCAGATACCATCACTCCATACCCAGATACCGTCAGTCCATACCCAGATACCATTCCTCCCTATCCAGATACCGTCACTCCAAACCCAGATACTGTCATTCCAAACCCACATACCGTTACTCCAAACTCAGATACCATCACCCCATATCCAGATATGATCATCACTCCAAACCCGCATTCTGTCATTCCCTACCTAGAATCTTTCATCAATGCTTGGCTGGATACCCCCACTACATATCCAGATACCGTTGTCACTCTAAACCCAGATACCATCACTCCCTACCCATACACCATCACTCCTTACCTAGATACTGTTGTCACTCCATACCCAGATACTGTCACTCCATACCCAGGTACCGTCACTCCATACCCAGATACTGTGGTCACTTGATATGCAGATACCGTCACTCCCTACCCAGATACTCTGGTCACTGCATATGCACATACCATCACTCCATACCCAAATACCATCACGTTATACCCAGATACAGGGTACTGTCACTTCATACCCAGATACCATCATTCCAAGCCCGCATACCATCACTCCATACCCAGATACCATCACTCCATACCCAAATATCATGACTCCATACCCAAATACCACACTCCATACCCAGATACTGTCACTTCGTACCCAGAGACCATCACTCCATACACAGATACCGCCACTCCATACCCAAATACCGTCACTCCCTACCCAGATACTGTTACTCCATACCCAGATACAGTCGACACTTCATATCAAGATACAGTCACACCCTACCCAGATACAGTCACTCCATACCCAGGTACCGTCACTCCATACCCAGATACCGTCACTCCAAACCCACATACCGTCACTCCATATGCAGATACCATCACTCCATACCCAGGTACCGTCACTCCGTACCCAGATGCTGTCACTCCATACACAGATACCATCACTCCTTACCGGGATACCATCACTCCATACCCAAATACCGTCACTCCCTACCCAGATACCGTCACTCCAAACCCACATACCGTCACTCCATATGCAGATACCATCACTCCATACCTACTCTATACCCAGGTACCGTCACTCCGTACCCAGATACTGTCACTCCATACACAGATACCGTCACTCCTTACCCGGATACCGTCACTCCTTACCCGGATACCGTCACTCCATACCCAAATACCGTCACTCCATACCCACATACCATTACTCCAAACTCAGATACCATCACTCCATATCCAGATATGATCATCACTCCATACCTAGATAGGGTCAATCCAAACCCACATTCCGTCATTCCCTACCCAGAATCTGTCATCAGTTCTTGGCTGGATACCCCCACTCCATATTCAGATACCGTTGTCACTCTAAACCCACATACCATCACTCCCTACCCATACACCATCACTCCTTACCTAGATACAGTCGTCACTCCATACCCAATTACCGTCACTCCCTACCCAGATACTCAGGTCACTGCATATGCACATACCATCACTCCATACCCAAATGCCATCACTTTATACCCAGATACAGTGTACCGGCACTTCATACCCAGATACCATCATTCCAAGCCCGCATACCATCACTCCATACCCATATACCATCACTCCATACCCAAATATCATGACTCCATACCCAAATACCACACTCCATACCCAGATACCATCACTCCATACCCAAATATCATGACTCCATACCCAAATACCATCACTCCATACACAGATACCGTCACTCCATACCCAGATACTGTCACTCCCTACCCAGATACCATCACTCCATACCCAGATACTGTCACTTCATATTCAGTTACTGACTCCAAACTCACATTCTGTCACTCCCTACTCAGATACCATCACTCTATACCCAGATACCATCACTCCATACCCAGATACTGTCACTCCCTACCCAGATACCGTCACTCAATACCCAGAGACCGTCACTCCATACCCAGATACTGTCACTCCAAACCCACATACCGTTACTCCAAACTCAGATACCATCACTCCATATCCAGATATGATCATCACTCCAAACCCGCATTCTGTCATTCCCTACCCAGAATCTTTGATCAATGCTTGGCTGGATACCCCTACTACATATCCAGATACCGTTGTCACTCTAAACCCAGATACCATCACTCCCTACCCATACACCATCACTCCTTACCTAGATACAGTTGTCACTCCATACCCAGATACTGTCACTCCATACCCAGGTACCGTCACTCCATACCCAGATACTGTCACTCCATACCCAGGTACCGTCACTCCCTACCCAGATACTCTGGTCACTGCATATGCACATACCATCACTCCATACCCAAATACCATCACGTTATACCCAGATACAGGGTACCGTCACTTCATACCCAGATGCCATCATTCCAAGCCCGCATACCATCACTCCATACCCAGATACCGTCACTCCATACCCAAATATCATGACTCCATACCCAAATACCACACTCCATACCCAGATACTGTCACTTCGTACCTAGAGACCATCACTCCATACACAGATACCGCCACTCCATACCCAAATACCGTCACTCCCTACCCAGATACTGTTACTCCATACCCAGATACAGTTGACACTTCATTCCAAGATACAGTCACACCCTACCCAGATACCGTCACTCCATACCCAGGTACCGTCACCCCATACCCAGATACCGTCACTCCAAACCCACATACCGTCACTCCATATGCAGATACCATCACTCCATACCCACTCCATACCCAGGTACCGTCACTCTGTACCCAGATACTGTCACTCCATACACAGATACCGTCACTCCTTACCCGGATACCATCACTCCATACCCAAATACCGTCACTCCCTACCCAGATACCATCACTCCATACCCATATACCATCACTCCATACCCAGATACCGTCACTCCATACCCACATACCATTACTCCAAACTCAGATACTATCACTCCATATCCAGATATGATCATCACTCCATATCTAGATAGGGTCAATCCAAACCCACATTCCGTCATTCCCTACCCAGAATCTGTCATCAGTTCTTGGCTGGATACCCCCACTCCATATCCAGATACCGTTGTCACTCTAAACCCAGATACCATCACTCCCTACCCATACACCATCACTCCTTACCTAGATACTGTCGTCACTCCATACCCAGATACTGTCACTCCATACCTAGTTACCGTCACTCCCTACCCAGATACTCTGATCACTGCATATGCACATACCATCACTCCATACCCAAATGCCATCACTTTATACCCAGATACAGGGTACCGTCACTTCATACCCAGATACCATCATTCCAAGCCCGCATACCATCACTCCATACCCAGATACCGTCACTCCATACCCAGATACTGTCACTTCATATTCAGTTACAATGACTCCAAACTCACATTCTGTCACTCCCTACTCAGATACCATCACTCCATACCCAGATACTGTCACTCTATACCCAGATACCATCACTCCATATCCAGATACCATTCCTCCATATCCAGATACCGTCACTCCAAACCTAGATACTGTCACTCCAAACCCACATACCGTTACTCCAAACTCAGATACCATCACTCCATATCCAGATATGATCATCACTCCAAACCCACATACTGTCATTCCCTACCCAGAATCTTTCATCAATGCTTGGCTGGATACCCCCACTAGATATCCAGATACCGTTGTCACTCTAAACCCAGATGCCATCACTCCCTACGCATACACCATCACTCCGTACCCAGATACTGTGGTCACTTGATATGCAGATACCGTCACTCCCTACCCAGATACTGTGGTCACTGCATACGCACATACCATCACTCCATACCCAAATACCATCACGTTATACCCAGATACAGGGTACCGTCACTTCATACCCAGATACCATCATTCCAAGCCCGCATACCATCACTCCATACCCAGATACCGTCACTCCATACCCAGATACTGTCACTCCAAACCCACATACCATCACTCCAAACCCAGATACCGTCACTCCATACCCAGATACTGTCACTTCATATTCAGTTACTATGACTCCAAACTCACATTCTGTCACCCCCTACTCAGATACCATCACTCCATACCCAGATACTGTCACTCCCTACCCAGATACCATCACTCCCTACCCAGATACCATCACTCTATACCCAGATAACATCACTCCATACCCAGATACCGTCAGTCCAAGCCCACATACCGTCATCACTCCAAAAGCAGATACCGTCACTCTCTAGCCAGACACCATCATCATTTCATACCCAGACATTGTCACCCCATGTTCAGATATCGTCACTCCAAACCCCGATACCGTCGTCACTCCAAAAGCAGATACCGTCACTCTCTATCCAGATACCTTCACTGAATACCCAGATAGCATCACTCCATACCCGTATATCGTCACTCCATACCTAGATACCAACACTCCCTACCCCAATACCCTTGTCACTCCAAACCCACATACCGTCAGTCCATACCCAGATGTAGTCATCAGTCCAAACCCAGATACTATCCGTAAGAACACAAGACAATGGAGCAGGAGTTGGCCATTCGACCCATCGAGTCCGCTCCACTATTTTATCATGAGCTGATCCATTCTCCCATTTAGTCCCACTCCCCGCCTTCTCACCATAACCTTTGATGCCCTGGCTACTCAGATACCTATCAACCTCTGCCTTAAATACACCCAATGACTTGGCCTCCACTGCCGCTCGTGGCAACAAATTCCATAGATTCATCACTCTCTGGCTAAAAAAATTTCTTCGCATCTCTGTTCTGAATGGGTGTCCTTCAGTCCTTAAGTCATGCCCTCTCGTACTAGACTCCCCCATCATGGGAAACAACTTTACCACATCCACTCTGTCCATGCCTTTCAACATTCGAAATGTTTCTATGAGGTCTCCCCTCATTCTTCTAAATTCCAAGGAATACAGTCCAAGAGCGGACAAACGTTCCTCATATGTTAACCCTCTCACTCCCAGAAGCATTCTAGTGAATCTTCTCTGTACCCTCTCCAACGTCAGCATATCCTTTTTTAAATAAGGAGACCAAAACTGCCCATAGTACTCCAAATGAGGTCTCACCAGTGCCTTATAGAGCCTCAGCATCACATCCCTGCTTCTATACTGTATTCCTCTAGAAATGAATGCCTACATTGTATTCGCGTTCTTCACCACCAACTCAACCTGGAGTTGCCCCACACTCTCTCAGTGCATCATGACTGATGCATTTTCCCTCTCAGCCCCAATCTCCTACCTTGTCCCCGTATCCCTTCATGCCCTGACCAATTTGTAAACCTCCGCCTTAAATGTACATAAAGACTTTGCTTCCGCAACTGCCTGTGGCAATGAATTCCACAGTTCACCCCCTCTGGCTAAAGAAATCCCTCCTCATCTCCATTCTAAAAGGACTCTCCTCTATTCTGTGGTTGTGTCCTCTTGTCTAATGATGGGATAGTTTTTCCTACGACAGTGTTCCTTATGGAGAAAAAGGCTTTACCCCTGATGGACTGGGCCACATCCAGTACTTTTTGTAGGATTTTCCATTCAAAGACTTCGGTGTCCTTCAGTTTGCCTTGAAAAGATTTCTGTTAATTTGAGTACGGGTAGTACAAGCTTCCTTTTGACGTGTTCAAACTGGTTTATTGTTTGTAACCACAGCTGAATTCCCCTCTGGAAAGCAAAGATTCAGCAAGTGGTTCAGGATGTATGATTTTTGTCTCTTTCAGATCAGTCTTGTGATGGAAACCATAAGACTGTATGACACATAGGAGCTGATTTACCACTTATCCCTGTGGAATCTTATCCTACTGCCACTCCCCCACATCCAAAGATGCTGAAATACAGCCCCACTCTCCTCTCCCTATTCAGTAGATGGGCTGCTTCGGGAGTTCTACAAATGTAAGAATGTGAAAGGGTGCAGAGGATATTTACCAGGATGCTGCCTTGGTTATAGAGCATGTCTATGAGGATAGGTTGAGTGAATGAGGGTCTTTCTCTTTCGAGTGAAGGAGGTTGAGAGGTGACTTGATAGAAGTGTACAAAATTATAAGAGGCATAGATAGAGTGGAGATTTTTTCCCAGGCTGGGAATGGCTAATGTGACAGGACATAATTTTAAAGTGGTTGGAGGAAAGTATAGGGGGAAGTCAGAAGCTGTTTTTCTTTAACACAGAGAGTGGTGGTGCATGGAATGAGCTGCCGGGGTGATAGAAGTGGCAGATACATTAGCAGCATTTAACAGACCCTTAAATAGGTAGATGGATGATAGGAAGATGGAGGGTATTAAAACCATAAGACAAAGGAGCAGAAGTCAGCTATTCGGCCCATCTAGTCTGCTCCACCATTTTATCATGAGCTGATCCATTCTCCCATTTAGTTCCGCTCCCCCACCTTCTCACCATAACCTTTGATGCCCTGGCTACTCAGATACCTATCAATCTCTACCTTAAATACACCCAATGACTTGGCCTCCACTGCCGCCCGTGGCAACGAATTCCATAGATTCACCACCCTCTGGCTAAAAAAATTTCTTCGCATCACTGTTCTGAATGGGCGCCCTTCAATCCTTAAGTCATGCCCTCTCATACTAGACTCCCCCACCATGGGAAACAAATTTGCCACATCCACTCTGTCCATGCCTTTCAACATTCGAAATGTTTCTATGAGGTCCCCCCTCATTCTTCTAAACTCCAAGGAGTACAGTCCAAGAGCAGACAAACGTTGCTCATATGCTAACCCTCTCATTCCTGGAATGATATCCCGGGGGGTATTGTAGGAGGGAATGGTTAGAATGATCTTGGAATAAGTTTAAGTGTCAACACAACATTATGGATGGCAGGGCCTGTACCGTGCTAGACTGTTGGATGTTGTATGTTTGATGTTCTACGTTGTAAAGATGACTTTCCTCGCTGGTCAGTGTCAGCAGTCCCTTGCCTGGGTCTGTTCCCCAGTCCTGGGCTGTCCTCATGCCCAATTAATGCAGCCAGTGGGTGACATTGCATCAGCGACTCCTTGTTTAATGGACAGTGCATTACTGAGGGGACAGACAAGTGGAACATACTGGCAGAATTTAAAGTTGTGCGAAGGCATGGAACAAAAAGTCAAACAAAATCTATGTGGTCACACTGGTGAGGTTGTCAGAGAGTCACAGGCCCATGTCCAGCAAGATCCCCATCAAAGCAAGTCCCATTTGCCCCCATGTGGCCCTATATCCCTAGATTTTTCTTATGTATGTTCCTGTCCAAGTGTCTTTTAAATGTTGTTAATGTACCTGCCTCAACCACTTCCTCTGGCAGCTCGTTCCATATACTGACCACTCTCTGAGTGGAAAAACTATCTCTCATTAACTTTCTCCCCTATCACCTTAGACCTGTGCCCTCCAGATTCAGACTTCCCTACCCCGGGGAAAAGACCGTGCGCATCCACCATATTTATACCCCTGCTGGTTTTATGTACCCCTATATGGTCACCCCTCAGCCTCCCTGTCACCCAGAGACCTGAGCTGAGATCCCACCACAGTGGTGCCTGAGAAGCTGGTGGGTCGAGTGATAGTTGTAAAAGTTCACCTGGTCATTGATGTCTCTTGGGGAAGGCGATTGTCCTTGGTCAAGCCCATGTGTGGCTCCACACCACCTACAGAGTAGCGATCCCTGGGGAAGGGTGATCCCAACATGGAGGCCTATCCTTTCAGTGAAGTTGAGAGTCCTGGTTGATTTAGTGTAGAGCTACGGGGATGGGAGAGGAGTGGAGAGTCAGTGCACGTAGTTTCAGAGTTAGTGTGACCCTATTACAGCTTTGGGTGTTGGAGTTTAGAGTTCGATTCCGGCGTCCTCTGTAAGAAAGTTAGTATGTTCTTCCTGTGTGTGCATGTGTTTCCTCCGACAGATGAAAATTGTACTGCTTAGTAGGTTAATTGGTGGTTGTAAATTGTTCTGTGATTAGGCTAGGGTTAAATCAGTGTCGTGCTGGCCGGTGCAGCTCGGAGGATCGGAAGGACCTGTCCGCACTGTAGCTCTGAAGAAATAATTAATAAAGCAATGACAAATAACCTGTAGTTCTCAAAGGATGTACATTGTGAAGAAAAATAAAATTTCCACAGGATGAATGATCCATCTGTGGCTGACTAGAGAGGTTTTGAACCATCTGAGATTAAACTAACCCTGTAACGTTATCAAATGAGCCGGAAGACAGGAAGAGTTTCAGGAAGTAACGGGAGATGAGCTAAAGAATCGATAGAGAGGCAGACAGCTGATAGAAATATAAATTAGCAAGAAACATTGAGAAGAGAAAAGGGAAAACGGAAGCGGAGGTATTGGACAAGGATGTTATATCTGAAAACATGATATGTATAAAGGAAACGACGATCTGGGGCAGTAAGGAACAGGAGTAATGAAGGAGCCCAGAAACTGATCCCCTTTTCCTGATACCACACAGACAGAGGATGCACTCGTGGTGACCTTTCAGAATCCCGAGACTCTGCAAGCACTGCCAACATAGCACATCATCTCCGGAAGGAGCAGGAACATTGCAAAGTGAAGGACAGTTTCCAGTGTGTCCTTTAGAAAGACGTTCGGTTGGTGGGTTAATTGGTCACTTGTGTGTAACAGTGTGGCACAGGCTCATGGGGATGTAAAAGTCTGTTCCATCTGTATCTCTCAATCTAAACCTCGAAAATCTCTAAATCGCTAAATATAGAACACAACAGACACTTTGGCCCATCATATTGTGCCGACATTTGAAGCTACTCGGAGATAATTCTAACCCTTCCCCACACAGCCCTCCATTTTTGATCATCTCGGTGCCTATCTAAGAGTCTCTTAAATGTCCCAAATGTATCTGCCTCTACGACCATCCCCGGCAGGACGCTCCAGACACCCACCATTTCCTGTGGATGAAACATATCTCTGACTTCCCCCAAAACTTTCCTCCAATCACTTTGAAATTATGCCCTCTCATATTGATGCCCTGGGAAAAACACGTGATTGCCCAATCAATCTATGCCGCTCAGGGGGTAAAAACCACATCAGAGACCAGGGATGGTGAGAGAGAGTCAGGGGGTAAAAACCACATCAGAGACCAGGGATGGTGAGAGATGGTTGGGGGGGGGGGGTAATAACCACATCAGAGACCAGGGATGGTGAGAGATGGTTGGGGAGGGGGTAATAACCACATCAGAGACCAGGGTTGGTGAGAGATGGTCGGGGGTAGTAACCACATCAGAGACCAGGGATGGTGAGAGAGAGTCGGGGGGTAATAACCACATCAGAGACCAGGAATGGTGAGAGATGGTTGGGGGGGGGTGTAATAACCACATCACAGACCAGGGATGGTGAGAGAGAGTCGGGGGGTAATAACCACATCAGAGACCAGGGATGGTGAGAGATGGTTGGGGGGGGTAATAACCACATCAGAGACCAGGGATGGTGAGAGATGGTTGCGGGGGGGGGGGGGTAATAACCACATCAGAGACCAGGGATAATGAGAGAGTGTTATGGGGAGAATATCTGAACGTTATGGTAGGCTTTATGTTGAGCACAAGTGGCAGATGGGGGAATGGGAGTTGTGGTGGACAGAGAAGGAATGTGAGGGTGAGTACGAGGTTGAAGGGAAGTAGTGGGGGATGAATGTTGGGGTCGTGGAAGAGGTGAAGTTGGGGAGTTGGTGTGAATGTCAAGGTTCTACATGGTAGGCTTATTCAGAAAGTCAGAAGGCATGGGATCCAGGGAAGTTTGGCCAGGTGGATTCAGAATTGGCTTGCATGCAGAAGGCAGAAGGTCGTGGTGGAGGGAGTACATTCAGATTGGAGGATTGTGACTAGTGGTGTCCCACAAAGATCGGTTCAGGGACCTCTACTTTTCGTGATTTTTATTAACGACCTGGATGTGGGGGTAGAAGGGTGAGTTGGCAAGTTTGCAGATGACACAAAGATTGATGGTGTTGTAGACAGTGTAGGGGGTTGTCGAAGATTGCAGAGAGACAGTGATAGGATGCAGAAGTGGACTGAGAAGTGGCAGATGGAGTTCAACCCAGAGAAGTGTGAGGTGGTACACTTTGGAAGACAAACTCCAAGGCATAGTTCAAAGTAAATGGCAGGATACTTGGTAGTGTGGAGGAGCAGAGGGATCTGCGGGTACATGTCCACGGATCCCTGAAAGTTGCCTCACAGGTGGAAAGAGTAGTTAAGAAAGCTTATGGGGTGTTAGCTTTCATAAGTTGAGGGATAGAGTTTAAGAGTCATGAGGTAATGATGCAGCTCTATAAAACTCTGGTTAGGCCACACTTGGAGTACTGTGTCCAGTTTTGGTCACCTCACTATAGGAAGGATGTGGAAGCATTGGAAAGGGTAGAGAGGAGATTCACCAGGATGCTGCCTGGTTTAGAGAGTATGCATTATGATCAGAGATTAAGGGAGCTAGGGCTTTACTCTTTGGAGAGCAGGAGGATGAGAGGAGACATGATAGAGGTGTACAAGATAATAAGAGGAATAGATAGAGTGGATAGCCAGCGCCTCTTCCCCAGGGCACCACTGCTCAATACAAGAGGACATGGCTTTAAGGTAAGGGGTGGGAAGTTCAAGGGGGATATTAGAGGAAGTTTTTTTCACTCAGAGAGTGGTTGGTGTGTGGAATGTACTTCCTGAGTCAGTGGTGGAGGCAGGTACACTAGTGAGGTTTAAGAGACTACTAGACGGGTATATGGAGGAATTTAAGGTATGGGGTTATATGGGAGGCAGGGTTTAAGGGTCAGCACAACATTGTGGGCCGAAGGGCCTGTAATGTGATATTCTCTGTTCTATGTTCTATGTCAGGGTAGGGGTAGTGTATAAAGTCGGGGGAGAGAGCTTGGGTGAAGGTGTGGGTGGAATGTTAGTGACTGTGTGAGTGTGAATTTGCTGGGTGGGGTTTGGGTGGAGCTGGGGTGTGTGTAGGGTTGGGGGAAGATGGTTCAGGTGAAGTGTGGGAGGGAATGTGAGTTTTCTGGGTGGGGTTTGGGTGGAGCTGGGGCTGGTGTGGCCATGCCAACGAAGTGGGAGGAGGGATCCATGATGAGGGTCATTGATGAACTGGTCAATGGCCCCGGATTCCTGCCGCACTTTGCAGAGAGGGTTGATGAAGGAAGAGATAACCACTGTAGCAGAGCTGGTTCAGTAACATGGGGAGATGCCGTCATCGACTAGGCTGACTGGTGGATAGATTAACTGGACGTATGTGGGCTAGATTCGTGACAGCACTCTCTGTGTAATACACCTTGCTGAGTTATCTGAACTATCAGTGCGGTTATGATGAGATAGGCATTCCAGAGCCTCATCAGTCACTCAGAAGCTAGACTCGTGAACAGTGCTCATTACGTAGAATGACTTTCCCCCAGCAGTAAGGCTGATCAACACCTCCACCCACTAACCCACTCCTCCACAGCCCTCCACACCCCAACCACCTTTACTTTACCACTTCCTGTCAGAGTCACCCGCTGTACAGGCACACCTGTGCCCAGTGTCACTTTATGGACATAAAATCATTCTGAGAATATGAACAATCTTGTGTATTTATATTTATTGCAATTTTTAAAATTATTAATGTGTTCTTATCTTATTGTGGATTTTTTTGTGCTACATCAAACCCGGAGTAATAATTACTTTGTTCTCCTTTACATTTGTGTACCGGAAATGACATTAAACAATCTTGAATCTTTGTCACAGAGGCTGGGAAATTAAACTGAAGAATCTGTGGTGGATAAATAACTGGAAAGAGGAAGGTCACGGTTTTCACTGCTTCAGGCAGATGGGGCTCGTCAGCTGTGGTTAGCAGCTCATCCAGGAGAAAGAAAACCCTGATCTCAAACCTCTAGTGCCTTATGGCTATACCCACTTCAGGAGTAAACCCCAATGGAAAATTCCGGAGCTGGAGTCCCTAAGGCAGTCCTACACTGAGTTCAATGCTGACTGGCAACTCCTGCAAAGCTGCTGGAACCAGACTGTATCGGTTTTTGCCGTTCCTTTGAATTCATCAGATGCATGGAGAGGGAAGCCTGTTACATGGCAGCAGCTTGTTCTCCATATCATACTGCCCAGGCTTGGGTATCTGGACAGCAAGGACATAATATCCGAAGTCAACTCTGACCAACGGAGGCCTCACTCATATTCTAAAGAAAGATGATATCAGCATAGGAAATGTGATTTACTCACAGCCTATTCCAGAGAGTGAACAGGGTAGAGAGAGGAATAGAAACACTGAACAGGTCAGGCAGCATCTGCGCAGAGAGAAATTATCAACACTTCAGGCACAACAGTGTAGTGGTTAGTGTAACGCTGTAAGATTTGGGTTCAATTACTGCCACTGTCTGTCAGGAGTTTGTACGTTATCCCCATGACCTTGTAGGCTTCCTCCGGATATTCCGGTTTCCTCTCTCATTCCAAAGACGTACAGGTGAGGGTGAGTGAGCTGTGGGCATGTCATGTTGGAGCCGGAAGCATGGTGACTCTTGTGGGCTGTCCCCATCGAAGCAAATGACACATTTCTCTGTGTGTTTCGATGTTTGGATGTAAATGTGACACATAAAGCTAATTTATTTTCTCAGCCAATGATCGCCCACAGAACTTGGAAGAGTTAGAGGTAAATCAGAGCTAGAGGTTGCAGAAACGGAGGTTCAGTGATGTACTGTACAGGGTGAAAGGGAGAGGGCTAAATGAATTAAACATACAAGGAGGCAGATCAGAGTCAGTCGCACACACTACAGTGCAGCAGGTGTGGAGAGTGGCTCAGGGGCCGGGATTCCCCCACCTCCCCCTGATGCCCAAAGGCAGCTCCACCTTCTACAGGACACACATCAAGGGTATAATAGGGCTCTTGGCATTTGCCTGGGTGAGTGCAGCTTGGAGTGAGAGACCTTAGCACTACCTAGGAGTCATGTAACAACTGTATAAAACTTTGGTCTGGCCATATAGAGTCAGTTAGCATGGAAAAAGCCCTTCAGCCCATCTGGTCCATGATGACCAGGATGCCCCATGATTAGCCCACAATGTTGTGCTGATCCAGTTCAATAAGTAATCAAAATGCACAACTAACCCTAACCTGTGCATCTTTGGAATGTGGGAGGAAACTGGAGCACCTGGAGGAAACCCATGCAGCCATGATGTGAACGTGCAAACTCCTTATAGAAAGTGGCAGGAATTGAACCCGGGGTTGCTGGTACTGCAAACGTAACAGTCAGCAGTAAGCTGACGTGCTACCCAAAAGAACCAGTCTTCCCCATAATCTACACTGAATGGTCCCAGTGGAATTCCTTATGTTCTAGTGAGACCACCCCCTACCCCTCTGAGCTTTAGAGAGGCTGGGCCCTGTATGATCATCCCTTGTATATGTTCCTCACTGGACATCCCACCACCCCAGGAGACAGTCTGGTAAACACACTGTTCAGGATCAGGGTGTGGACGGAATGCTGAGAGCTGGGAGCTCAGGATAAGGGTTGGCATTGAGGGCAGAAGGAATTGCTTTATGTCACGGTTGAAGATTTTTGGGGGTGAGGATGATGTCAGTTGCACCGACAGGTTGAGAGTTCTGGGGTTGGGGTGAGAGTCTCCTAGGGATTTCAGGGAGAATATGGCCAATTCTGGTTCCTGTCTGTTGTCTGCAGGAAATGGGTGCAGCTCTTGGAATGACAGCTGGTGGGGGTGTCTGAATACATGTTCCTGCATGTGGTCTGGGTTCCTGAGGCCACTCCAACACAGAATGGTGAGGGCGGTGTGATCAGTCAAGCCCAGTATATGGGTTGTCTATTGGTGTGCATTTTGGTGATACAGGATGCAACAGTGCAGGACGTTCACTGTAAAAGCACACAATCTGCTGCACCAAAGGCTATTCAGCCCATTTGCCCTTTACAAGCTCTTCAATGCAGTTGTTGGACAGTGGGATTTCCTTTCCTTCGTTAGGGTGCATTATTCAACCAGTGAATTCCAGAGCACAGGTCAACCCCAACCCGTCCCTCTTCCTGTCATCCTGCCGTCTTTGGTCACTCTCCATCCACCTTCCCACTACCCTGCCGAGTCTGGTCAGCCCCTCTCCCTCCATCTCCCCATCACCCTGTCCCCTCTGGTCAGTCTCTCTCCACTTCCCTGTCACTCTGTCCTGTCTGGTCAGACTCCCTCCATCCTTGTCACCCTGCCCTCTCTGGTTCGTTTCCCTCCAACTTCCCCATCACCCTGCCCTCTCTGGTCAGTCTACCTCCATCCCCATCACCATTCACACACTCCCAGGGTTAGACACAGAGTGAAGTTCCCTCCACACAATCTCATCACACATGCCCGGGGTCAGACTCAGAGTGAAGTTCCCTCTACATCATCCCATCACACACTCCCGTGGTCAGACACAGAGTGAGGCTCCCTCCACACTGTCACATCACACACTCCCACAGTCAGTCACAGAGTGAAGTTCATAAGACCATAAGACAAAGGAGCAGAAGTCGGCCATTCGGCCCATCGAGTCTGCTCTGCCATTTTATCATGAGCTGATCCATTCTCCCATTTAGTCCCACTCCCCCGCCTTCTCACCATAACCTTTGATGCCCTGGCTACTCAGATACCTGTCAATCTCTGCCTTAAATACACCCAATGACTTGGCCTCCACTGCCGCCCATGGCAACAAATTCCATAGATTCACCACCCTCTGACTAAAAAAATTTCTTCTCATCTCTGTTCTGAAAGGGCGCCCTTCAATCCTTAAGTCATGCCCTCTCGTACCCACCATGGGAAACAACTTTGCCATATCCACTCTGTCCATGCCTTTCAACATTCGAAATGTTTCTATGAGATCCCCCCATCATTCTTCTGAACTCCAAGGAGTACAGTCCAAGAGCAGACAAATGTTCCTCATATGTTAACCCTCTCATTCCCAGAATCATTCTAGTGAATCTTCTCTGTACCCTCTCCAATGTCAGCACATCCTTTCTTAAATAAGGAGCCCTAAACTGAGCACAGTACTCCAAGTGAGGTCTTACCAGTGCCTTATAGAGCCTCAACATCACATCCCTGCTCCTATACTCTATTCCTCTAGAAATGAATTTGCCTTCTTCACCACCGACTCAACCTGGAGGTTAACATTAAGGGCATCCTGCATGAGGACTCCCAAGTCCCATTGCATCTCAGAACTTTGAATTCTCACCCCATTTAAATAATAGTCTGCCGGTTTATTTCTTCTACCAAAGTGCACAACCATACACTTTCCAACATTGTATTTCATTTGCCACTTCTTTGCCCATTCTCCCAATCTATCCAAGTCTCTCTGCAGACTCTCTGTTTCCTCAGCACTGCCGGCCCCTCCACCTATCTTTGTATCATTAGCAAACTTAGCCACAAAGCCATCTATTCCATAATCCAAATCGTTGATGTACAATGTAAAAAGAAGTGGCCCCAACACGGACCCCTGTGGAACACCACTGGTAACCAGCAGCCAACCAGAATAGGATCCCTTTATTCCCACTCTCTGTTTCCTGCCAATCAGCTAATGCTCTATCCACGTATGTAACTTTCCCGTAATTCAATGGGCTCTTATCTTGTTAAGTAGCCTCATGTGTGGCACCTTGTCAAAGGCCTTCTGAAAATCCAAGTACACAACATCCACTGCATCTCCCTTGTCTAGCCTACTTGTAATTTCTTCAAAAAATTGCAATAGGTTTGTCAGGTAGGATTTTCCTTTAAGGAAACCATGCTGAGTTCTGCCTATCTTGTCATATGTCTCCAGGTACTCCGTATCCTCATCCTTGACAATTGACTCCAACAACTTCCTAACCACCGATGTCAAGCTAACAGGTCTATAATTTCCTTTTTGCTTCGTTGCCCCCTTCTTAGATAGCGGAGTGACATCTGCAATCTTCCAGTCCTCTGGAACCATGCCAGAACCTATTGAGTTTTGAAAGATTATTGCTAATGCCTGCGCAATCTCCACAGCTAGTTCCTTCAGAACACGAGGGTGCATTCCATCTGGTCCGGGAGATTTATCTACCCTTAGACTATTCAGCTTCCTGAGTACTTTCTCTGTCGTAATTGTGACTGTGCACACTTCTCTTCCCTGCCACCCTTGAGTGTCCGGTATACTGCTGATGTCTTCCCCAGTAAAGACTGATGCAAAATACTCATTCAGTTCCCTCTACATCATCCCATCATATTCTCCCAGGGTCAGACACAGAGTGAAGCTCCCTCTACACCATCCCATCACACACTCTCTGCCACATCCTGAAGACCCTGTCACACTTTTTACAAGTCCTGAGGTTCCTCACACACTCTGTTCAAGTCCTGAGGTCCCTCATTCATCCTGTACAAGTCCTGAGGTCACTGACACAACCTGTACAAGCCCCGAGGTCACTGACACATCCTGTACAAGTCCTGAGGTCACTGACACATCCTATACAAGTCCTGAGGTCACTGATACACTCTGTACAAGTCCTGAGGTCACTGACACATCCTGTACAAGCCTCGAGGTCACTGACACATCCTGTACAAGTCCTGTTTTGTATTATTTTTTACTATTCTTTATTTTATGTACTTTGAGATAGAGTGCAGAATAGGTCCTTCCAGCTCCATAAGGATCACTGGTAAGCAACCCAACGATTTAAACCAAGCCTAATCACAGGCTAGTTTACAATGACCAGTTAGGTTAGTGACTGGCGACTATGGGAGGAAAACTGAACAGACAGCGGAAACTCACTGGACACAAGGTGAATGTACACATTCCTGACAGAACACTGCTGGAATGGAACTCCAAACTCCAGAATGCCCAAAGCTGTGAAAGCATCGTGCGGACTGCAGTGCTACCATGCTGCTGTTCCCTGCATGTGCTACACAGCGAAATGCAAAGATACGGGAATTCTTACTCCAGGGATGTTAGACTGGGTGTACCAGAATGCATGTGTTTGTTGTTCATGCATATATCATGTTTCACTGTGTTTTGCTGTACATTTGATTGATAAGCTTGAAACTCGATCTCGCAGTGGGCAAGATTCTGAAGAGGGTGACTTGGCGGCTGTGGTGAGAGTTGTCTCCTTTACTGACAGGATGCCGCAGGTTGAGAAAGTGGTTATGAAAGCACATGGTGGCCTGAAGATCACACACAATCATGAAAAAGCATAGCAGCCACTGGGCTGGCCGCACGTGGAACAAAGTGTCTTTTTCAATTGAGGAGAAGGTGTTAGGGGTGGAGCATGTACCTGCGGAGGTGTGAGGGGTGATGGATGTACCTGAGGAGAAGGTGTGAGGGGTGGAGGATGTACCTGAGGAGGAGGTGTGAGGGGTGGAGGATGTACCTGAGGAGGAGGTGTGAGCGGTGGACTATGTACCTGAGGAGGAGGTGTGAGGGGTGGAGGATATAGCTGTGGAGGAGGTGTGAGGGGTGGTGGATGTACCTGAGGAGGAGGTGTGAGGGGTGGTGGATGTACCTGAGGAGGAGTTGTGAGGGGTGGAGGATGTATTGAGGAGGAGGTGTGAGGGGTGGTGGATGTACCTGAGGAGGAGTTGTGAGGGGTGGAGGATGTACCTGAGGAGGTGTGAGGGGTGGTGGATGTACCTGAGGAGGAGGTGTGAGGGGTGGAGGATGTACCTGAGGAGGAGTTGTGAGGGGTGGAGGATGTACCTGAGGAGGTGTGAGGGGTGGAGGATGTACCTGAGGAGGAGGTGTGAGGGGTATATTTGACTTACAGACAGATGTGATTCAGTTGAATTTGGTGCAGTGTTTCTCAAAACCATTGTGTACTAACGAGTCTATTTTTGTGCCATCTCTTTAGTTTTTAATTTTATCGCATGGTAACAGGGTTTTCTGGCCTGATGAGCCCATGCTATCCAATTACACTCATGACCAATAAATCTGTTACCGGTATTTCATTTGAACATGGGAGGGAACTGGAACACCCAGAGGAAACGCACACGATCACAGGAAGAACGCACAAGCTTCTCAGCGACATAGCAGAATTGAACCCGGGCCATTGGCACTGTGATGCTACACTGGTGAAACACCCACGTTGGTGCAGTCCTTCTTCATTCTATTCTGGTCACTATTCTCTTGAACATGCCCACAGGAAAAGAAATCTCATGGTTGTATATGATGACATTTATGTACTTTGATAATAACATACTTGGAACATTAAGCACTCCACTCACATGCTGCTCCTATGTTGGTACTTGTGTCTTGGTCCTCCCCCTCCCCTGGGACTGTGCCGTCATCAGCCTCTCCCTTGGCCCCTCGGGGACTCGAGCATCATCCCTCATCCCAGGGATGTTGTGCTGATCTTCAGAGTAGCAAGTGCAGGTGCAGGGCATGACATTTATGTGATGACGCCACTGTCCATCGCTGCACCTCCCTCCTTCACCAACTCATTTGTCCTCTAAACATTGAGTTTGCATGCTCATAGTTTGTTTGTTTTTTAAAAAAATTTGTTCCTATTCTGGGGACTGTCAGTCTCATCAAGTGGATTTACTCTTGGTTTCTTGGCTAAATATTTAGGAGATGTTGGCTTTCCATGTATAACCGTGTCACAGACCCTGAGGCAATGTTTCCTTTGAAATGCAACTCAGGAGTTCTGGCATGTTGTGTGTTCTCCCGTGCTGTCAGCAGACATAAACATGGTAATCTGTGTATGCTGAGCTACTGAATCTCCTCAAGCTTTCGCCACATTCTGCTGTCTCGATCCGGTGTGAGAGGGACTGACCTGCCCAGTGCCCAGGTCTATAATATGAGCCAGTCGAGGAGGAGTGAGAGGGGCAACAAGTCTCAGTATACTCAACCAGAAACAGAGAGCTTCCGAGAAGCAGAATCAGACCTTTCAGTAACAACATATGTTGTTAAATAAGATTAAAGACAGAGTTCACTCAGAGGATGGTGAGAGTGTGGAACAAGCTGCCAGTGTAAGTGGTAGATGTGGGGTTGATTTCAACTTCTAAAAGAAATTTGGATAGGTGCATGGATGGAAGGGTTTTGGAGGGCTATGGTCCAGTGCAGGTTGGTAGGACTGGGCAGTTTAATAATTTGGTACAAACTAGATGGGCTGAAGGGCCTGTTTCTGTGCTGTGGTGTTTTATGGTTCTATGACTAATCAGAATCAAGTTTTAATATCACCGACATAAATCGTGAAATTTGTTGTTCTGTGGCAGCAGTACACTGCAATACATAAAATATACTATAAATTATTACAGTAGTGCATATTCTAAGTGGATTAAACAAAGAAACATAGAAAACCTGTAGCACAATACAGGCCATTCAGCCCACAATGCTGTGCTGAACATGTACAGTGGTATGCAAAAGTTTGGGCACCCCGGTCAAAATTTCTGTTACTGTGAATAACTAAGCGAGTAAAAGATGAACTGATTTCCGAAAGGCATTAAGTTAAAGATGACACATTTCTTTAATATTTTAAGCAAGAAAACTTTTTTATTTCCACCTTTTACAGTTTCAAAATAACAAAAAAGGAAAAGGACCGGAAGCAAAAGTTTGGGCACCCTGCATGGTCAGTACCTAGTAATACCCCATTTGGCAAGTATCACAGTTTGTAAACGCTTTCTGTAGCCAGCTAAGAGTCTTTCAATTCTTGTTTGGGGGATTTTCGTCCATTCTTCCTTGCAAAAGCCTTCTAGTTCTGTGAGATTCTTGGGCCGTCTTGCATGCACTGCTCTTTTGAGGTCTATCCACAGATTCTCGATGATGTTTAGGTTGGGGGACTGTGAGGGCCATGGCAAAACCTTCAGCTTGTGCCTCTTGAAGTAGTCCATTGTGGATTTTGAGGTGTGTTTAGGATCATTATCCTGTTGTAGAAGCCATCCTCTTCTCATCTTCAGCTTTTTTACAGACGGTGTGATGTTTGGTTGCAGAATTTGCTGGTAGTAAATTGAATTCATTCTTCCCTCTACCAGTGAAATGTTCCCCGTGCCACTGGCTGCAACACAAGCCCAAAGCATGATCGATCCACCCCCATGCTTAACAGTTGGAGAGGGGTTCTTTTCATGAAATTCTGCACCCTTTTTCCTCCAAACATACCTTTGCTCTTGCGGCCAAAAAGTTCTATTCAAAAGGTTCAAAGGAACATCTAAACAAGTCTGGTACATTTTGGGAACAAGTCCTGTGGACTGAAGAAGTTAAAATAGAACTGGCTTCTACAACAGGATAATGATCTTAAACACACCTCAAAATCCACAATGGACTATTATATTAAAGAAATATAATAGTGTCATCTTTTAACTTTATGCCTTTTGGAAATCAGGTCATCTTTTACTCGCTTAGCTATTCACAGTAACAGAAATTTGGACTGGGGTGCCTAAACTTTTGCATGCCACTGTACTTACTTTAGAAATTACCTCGGGTTACCCGTAGCCCTCTATTTTTTTAAGATTAAAGATTCAGAACACAGAACATGACAGCACAGTACAGGCCCTTCAGCCCACCATGTTGTGCTGACCTATTAACCTACTCTAAGATTAATCTAACCCTTCCATCATGCATACCCCTCTATTTTTCTAGCATCCCTGTGCCTATCTAAGAGTTTCTTAAATGCCCCTAGTTTAGGACATAGCACAAAAAGATTCACTTTATTTGTCATCAATGGATACAGTAAAATGTCTCATTTCTGTCAACGACCAACACAGTCCAAGAGCAGCCAGCATGAGTCGCCACTCTTCTGGCACTGACATAGCATGCTAACATCTTATCCTAATTTATACATATTGAAATATGGGAAAAACTAGAGCTAATGAGTGTGTGTTTGTGTGCTGAGGTAAGCCCCAGGCACAGTCCCAACGAGTGGGCAAGCAGGCATGAGGGTCGATTGGCTGGCTCCTGCACAGAATGGAATTGGAGTGGGTGCTTGATGCCCCATCCACGGGTGCTGCTGGTGGGATGGCGTTGAGGGAGCTGTGGGAAGCCCACTCTGAGATCAGTATGGTGCAGACGGGGGTTGAGGTTGTATACCCACCCCGTCCACCTTCATCTACCCCTGCTGCTACCCTGCAGATCCTTTCACTTGTACACTGAGGGCTTGTTCTTCAGTACTCCCTCAGCCCCATCGTTCATTGTCAGAACATCACCAAGTTACAGAATAGAAATAGAACATTTGGCCCATGCCATCCATGCTAACCAGTGGGCACGCCCCAGCTTAACACCCTCAGCTCAGTCTCAGACATGCTCACTCACAGCTCAGTGTCATTCTCAGCTCAATCTCACTCACACTCACTCTCAGCTCAGTGTCATTCTCAGCTCACTCTCACTCACACTCATTCTCAACAGTCTCACACTCACCCTCAGCTCAGTCTCACTCACACTCACTCTCAGCTCAGTCTCATTCTCAGCTCAGTCTCACTCACACTCACTCTCAGCTCAGTCTCATTCTCAGCTCAGTCTCACTCACACTCACTCTCAGCTCAGTCTCACTCACACTCACTCAGCCCAGTCTCACTCACACTCAGTCTCAGCTCAGTCTCATTCTCAGCTCAGTCTCACTCACACTCACTCTCACTCACTCTCAGCTCAATCTCATTCTCAGGTCACTCTCACTCACTCTCAGATCAGTCTCACTCACACTCACTCTAAGCTCACTCTCACTCACACTCACTCTCAGCGCAGTCTCATTCTTAGCTTACTCTCACTCACACTCACTCTCAACTCAGTCTCATTCTCAGCTCAGTCTCACTCACACTTGCTCTCAGCTCAGTCTCACTCACACTCACTCTGAGCTCACTTTCACTCACACTCACTCTCAGCTCAGTCTCATTCTCAGCTCGGTCTCACTCACACTCACTCTCAGCTCAGTCTCACTCACACTCATTCTCAACTCAGTCTCACTCACACTCACACTCAGCTCAGTCTCACTCACACTCACTCTCAGTCTCACACTCACTCTCAGCTCAGTCTCACTCACACTCACTCTCAGCTCAGTCTCACTCACACTCACTCAGCTCAGTCTCACTCACACTCACTCTCAGCTCAGTCTCATTCTCAGCTCAGTCTCACTCACACTCACTCTCACTCACTCTCAGCTCAGTCTCATTCTCAGCTCACTCTCACTCACTCTCAGATCAGTCTCATTCTCAGCTCAGTCTCACTCACACTCACTCTCAGCTCAGTCTCACACACACTCACTCTCAGCTCACTCTCACTCACAGCTTGGTATCACTCACACTCACTGTCAGCTCAGTCTCACTCACACTCACTCTCAGCTCAGTCTCATTCTCACTCACTCTCAGCTCAGTCTCACTCACACTCACTCTCAGCTCAGTCTCACTCACACTCACTCTCAGCTCAGTCTCATTATCAGCTCAGTCTCACTCACTCTCAGCTCAGTCTCATTCTTAGCTCACTCTCACTCTCAACTCAGTCTCATTCTCAGCTCAATCTCACTCACACTCACTCTCAGCTCAGTCTCACTCACACTCACTCTGAGCTCACTTTCACTCACACTCACTCTCAGCTCAGTCTCATTCTCAGCTCGGTCTGACTCACACTCACTCTCAGCTCAGTCTCACTCACACTCATTCTCAACTCAGCCTCACTCACACTCACTCTCAGCTCAGTCTCACTCACACTCACTCTCAGCAGTCTCACTCACACTCACTCTCATCTCAGTTTCATTCTCAGCTCAGTCTCACACACAGTCACACTCAGTCACTCACTCACTCACAGCTCAGTTTCACACACTCACTCTCAGCGCAGTCTCACACACACTCACACTCAGCTCAGTCTCACTCATACGCACTCTCAGCTCAGTCTCACTCATACTCACTCTCAGCTCAGTCTCATTCTCATCTCAGTCTCACTCACACCCACACAGCTCAGTCTCATTCACACTCACTGTCAGCCTCACTCACTCACTGTCAGCTCAGTCTCACTCACACTCACTCTAAGCTCAGTCTCACTCCCAGGCCAATCCCACACACTCACTCTCAGCTTAGTCTCATTCTCAGCTGTCTCACTCACACTCACTCAACTCATTCTCACTCACACTCACTCTCAGCTCACTCTCACTCACAGTCACTCTCAGCTCAGTCTCATTCTCAGCACACTCTCACTCACACTCACTCTCAGCTCAGTCTCATTCTCAGCACACTCTCACTCACACTCACACTCAGCTCAGTCTCATTCTCAGCTCAGTCTCACACTCACTGTCACTCTCACTCACTCTCAGCTCAGTCTCATTCTCAGCTTACTCTCACTCACAATTTCAGCTCAGTCTCATTCTCAGCTCAGTCTCACTCACAATCACTGTCACTCAGACTTACTCTCAGCTCAGTCTCATTCTCAGCTCAGTCTCACTCAATCACTGTCACTCAGACTTACTCTCAGCTCAGTCTCATTCTCAGCTCACTCTCACTCACACTCACTCTCAGCTCACTCTCACTCACACTCACTCTCAGCTCAGTCCCACACACTCACACTCAGCTCAGTCTCACTCACACTCACTCTCATCTCAGTTTCATTCTCAGCTCAGTCTCACACACACTCATACTCAGCTCAGTCTCACTCATACTCACTCTCAGCTCAGTCTCACTCACACTCACAGTCAGCTCAGTCTCACTCATACTCACTCACAGCTCAGTCTCATTCTCAGCTCACTCTCACTCACACACTCTCAGCTCAGTCTCACTCACACTCACTCTCACTCTCAGCTCAGTCTCATTCTCAGCTCACACTCACTCACACTCACTCTCAGCTCAGTCTCACTCACACTCACTCTCAGCTCAGTCTCATTCTCAGCTCAGTCTCACTCACACTCACTCTCACTCACTCTCAGCTCAGGCTCACTCACACTCACTCTCAGCTCAGTCTCATTATCAGCTCAGTCTCACTCACTCTCAGCTCAGTCTCATTCTTAGCTCACTCTCACTCACACTCACTCTCAACTCAGTCTCATTCTCAGCTCAATCTCACTCACACTCACTCTCAGCTCAGTCTCACTCACACTCACTCTGAGCTCACTTTCACTCACACTCACTCTCAGCTCAGTCTCATTCTCAGCTCGGTCTGACTCACACTCACTCTCAGCTCAGTCTCACTCACACTCATTCTCAACTCAGCCTCACTCACACTCACTCTCAGCTCAGTCTCACTCACACTCACTCTCAGCAGTCTCACTCACACTCACTCTCATCTCAGTTTCATTCTCAGCTCAGTCTCACACACAGTCACACTCAGTCACTCACTCACTCACAGCTCAGTTTCACACACTCACTCTCAGCGCAGTCTCACACACACTCACACTCAGCTCAGTCTCACTCATACGCACTCTCAGCTCAGTCTCACTCATACTCACTCTCAGCTCAGTCTCATTCTCATCTCAGTCTCACTCACACCCACACAGCTCAGTCTCATTCACACTCACTGTCAGCCTCACTCACTCACTGTCAGCTCAGTCTCACTCACACTCACTCTAAGCTCAGTCTCACTCCCAGGCCAATCCCACACACTCACTCTCAGCTTAGTCTCATTCTCAGCTGTCTCACTCACACTCACTCAACTCATTCTCACTCACACTCACTCTCAGCTCACTCTCACTCACAGTCACTCTCAGCTCAGTCTCATTCTCAGCACACTCTCACTCACACTCACTCTCAGCTCAGTCTCATTCTCAGCACACTCTCACTCACACTCACACTCAGCTCAGTCTCATTCTCAGCTCAGTCTCACACTCACTGTCACTCTCACTCACTCTCAGCTCAGTCTCATTCTCAGCTTACTCTCACTCACAATTTCAGCTCAGTCTCATTCTCAGCTCAGTCTCACTCACAATCACTGTCACTCAGACTTACTCTCAGCTCAGTCTCATTCTCAGCTCAGTCTCACTCAATCACTGTCACTCAGACTTACTCTCAGCTCAGTCTCATTCTCAGCTCACTCTCACTCACACTCACTCTCAGCTCACTCTCACTCACACTCACTCTCAGCTCAGTCCCACACACTCACACTCAGCTCAGTCTCACTCACACTCACTCTCATCTCAGTTTCATTCTCAGCTCAGTCTCACACACACTCATACTCAGCTCAGTCTCACTCATACTCACTCTCAGCTCAGTCTCACTCACACTCACAGTCAGCTCAGTCTCACTCATACTCACTCACAGCTCAGTCTCATTCTCAGCTCACTCTCACTCACACACTCTCAGCTCAGTCTCACTCACACTCACTCTCACTCTCAGCTCAGTCTCATTCTCAGCTCACACTCACTCACACTCACTCTCAGCTCAGTCTCACTCACACTCACTCTCAGCTCAGTCTCATTCTCAGCTCAGTCTCACTCACACTCACTCTCACTCACTCTCAGCTCAGGCTCATTCTCAGCTCAGTCTCACTCACACTCACTCTCAGCTCAGTCTCACTCACACTCACTCTAAGTTCACTCTCACACTCACTCTCAGCTCAGTCTCATTCTCAGCTCAGTCTCACACACACACTCACTCTCAGCTCAGTCTCACTCATACTCTCAGCTCAGTCTTATTCTTAGCTCGGTCTCACTCACACTCACTCTCAGCTCAGTCTACTCAAACTCACTCTCAGCTCAGTCTCATTCTCACTCAATCTCAGCTCAGTCTCACTCACATTCACTCTCAGCTCAGTCTCACTCACACTCACTCTGAGCTCACTCTCACTCACACTTACTCTCAGCTCAGTCTCACTCACACTCACTCTCAGCTCAGTCTCACTCACACTCACTCTCATCTCAGTTTCATTCTCAGCTCAGTCTCACACACAGTCACACTCACTCACTCACAGCTCAGTTTGACACACTCACTCTCAGCTCAGTCTCACACACACTCACACTCAGCTCAGTCTCACTCATACTCACTCTCAGCTCAGTCTCACTCATACTCATTCTCAGCTCAGTCTCACTCCCAGGTCAATCCCACACACTCACTCTCAGCTATTTCACTCACACTCAGCTGGATCTCACTCACACTCACTCTCAACTCAGTCTCACTCACACTCACTCTCAGCTCAGTCTCACTCACACTCACTCTCAGCTCAGTCTCATTCTCAGCTCACTCTCACTCACACTCACTCTCACTCTCACTCTCAGCTCAGTCTGATTCTCAGCTCGGTCTCACTCACACTCACTCCCAGCTCAGTCTCACACTCATTCTCAACTCAGTCTCATTCTCAACTCAGTCTCACTCACACTCGCTGTCAGGTCAGTCTCACTCACACTCACTCTCAGCTCAGTCTCATTCTCAGGTCAGTCTCACTCACACCACTCTCAGCTCAGTCTCATTGTCAGCTGAGTCTCACTCACACTCAATCTCAGCTCACTCTCACTCATACTCACTTTCACTCTCATCTCAGTTTCATTCTCAGCTCAGTCTCACACTCACTCTCACTCTCACTCACTCTCAGCTCAGTCTCATTCTCAGCTCACTCTCACTCACAATTTCAGCTCAGTCTCATTCTCAGCTCAGTCTCACTCACAATCACTGTCACTCAGACTTACTCTCAGCTCAGTCTCATTCTCAGCTCACTCTCACTCACACTCACTCTCAGCTCACTCTCACTCACACTCACTCTCAGCTCAGTCCCACACACTCACACTCAGCTCAGTCTCACTCACACTCACTCTCATCTCAGTTTCATTCTCAGCTCAGTCTCACACACACTCATACTCAGCTCAGTCTCACTCATACTCACTCTCAGCTCAGTCTCACTCACACTCACAGTCAGCTCAGTCTCACTCATACTCACTCACAGCTCAGTCTCATTCTCAGCTCACTCTCACTCACACACTCTCAGCTAAGTCTCACTCACACTCACTCTCACTCTCAGCTCAGTCTCATTCTCAGCTCACACTCACTCACACTCACTCTCAGCTCAGCCTCACTCACACTCACTCTCAGCTCAGTCTCATTCTCAGCTCAGTCTCACTCACACTCACTCTCAGCTCAGGCTCATTCTCAGCTCACTCTCACTCACTCTCAGATCAGTCAATTTCTCAGCTCAGTCTCACTCACACTCACTCTCAGCTCAGTCTCACTTACACTCACTCTAAGTTCACTCTCACACTCACTCTCAGCTCAGTTTCATTCTCAGCTCAGTCTCACACACAGTCACACTCACTCACTCACAGCTCAGTTTGACACACTCACTCTCAGCTCAGTCTCACACACACTCACACTCAGCTCAGTCTCACTCATACTCACTCTCAGCTCAGTCTCACTCCCAGGTCAATCCCACACACTCACTCTCAGCTCAGTTTCACTCACACTCAGCTGGATCTCACTCACACTCACTCTCAACTCAGTCTCACTCACACTCACTCTCAGCTCAGTCTCACACACACTCACTCTCAGCTCAGTCTCACTCACACTCACTCTCAGCTCAGTCTCACTCGCACTCACTCTCAGCTCAGTCTCTTTCTCAGCTCACTCTCACTCACACTCACTCTCACTCTCACTCTCAGCTCAGTCTCTTTCTCAGCTCACTCTCACTCACACTCACTCTCACTCTCACTCTCAGCTCAGTCTGATTCTCAGCTCGGTCTCACTCACACTCACTCCCAGCTCAGTCTCACACTCATTCTCAACTCAGTCTCATTCTCAGCTCAGTCTCACTCACACTCGCTGTCAGGTCAGTCTCATTCACACTCACTCTCAGCTCAGTCTCATTCTCAGCTCAGTCTCACTCACACCACTCTCAGTCTCATTCTCAGCCTAGTCTCACTCACACTCACTCTAAGTTCACTCTCACACTCACTCTCAGCTCAGTCTCACACACACTCACTGTCAGCTCAGTCTCACTCATACTCTCAGCTCAGTGTCATTCTTAGCTCGGTCTCACTCACACTCACTCTCAGCTCAGTCTACTCAAACTCACTCTCAGCTCAGTCTCATTCTCACTCAATCTCAGCTCAGTCTCACTCACATTCACTCTCAGCTCAGTCTCACTCACACTCACTCTGAGCTCACTCTCACTCACACTTACTCTCAGCTCAGTCTCATTCTCGGCTCGGTCTCACTCACACTCACTCTCAGCTCAGTCTCACTCACACTCACTCTCATCTCAGTTTCATTCTCAGCTCAGTCTCACACACAGTCACACTCACTCACTCACTCACAGATCAGTTTCACACACTCATTCTCAACTCAGTCTCACACACACTCACACTCATCTCAGTCTCACTCATACTCACTCTCAGCTCAGTCTCACTCATACTCACTCTCAGCTCAGTCTCACTCCCAGGTGAATCCCACACACTCACTCTCAGCTCAGTTTCACTCACAATCAGCTGGATCTCACTCACACTCACTCTCAACTCAGTCTCACTCACACTCACTCTCAGCTCAGTCTCACTCACACTCACTCTCAGCTCAGTCTCATTCTCAGCTCACTCTCACTCTCAGCTCAGTCTGATTCTCAGCTCAGTCTCACTCACACTCACTCCCAGCTCAGTCTCACACTCATTCTCAACTCAGTCTCACTCACACTCGCTGTCAGGTCAGTCTCACTCACACTCACTCTCAGCTCAGTCTCATTCTCAGCTCAGTCTCACTCACACCACTCTCAGTCTCATTCTCAGCTCAGTCTCCCTCACACTCACTCTCAGCTCAGTCTCACTCACACTCACTCTCAGCTCAGTCTCATTGTCAGCTGAGTCTCACTCACACTCAATCTCAGCTCACTCTCACTCATACTCACTTTCACTCTCATCTCAGTTTCATTCTCAGCTCAGTCTCACACTCACTCTCACTCTCATTCACTCTCAGCTCAGTCTCATTCTCAGCTCACTCTCACAATTTCAGCTCAGTCTCATTCTCAGCTCAGTCTCACTCACAATCACTCTCACTCAGACTTACTCTCAGCTCAGTCTCATTCTCAGCTCACTCTCACTCACACTCACTCTCAGCTCACTCTCACTCACACTCACTCTCAGCTCAGTCCCACACACTCACACTCAGCTCAGTCTCACTCACACTCAATCTGAGCTCACTCTCACTCACACTTACTCTCCGCTCTGTCTCATTCTCAGCTCGGTCTCACTCACACTCACTCTCATCTCAGTCTCACTCACACTCGCTGTCAGGTCAGTCTCACTCACACTCACTCTCAGCTCAGTCTCATTCTCAGCTCAGTCTCACTCACACCACTCTCAGTCTCATTCTCAGCTCAGTCTCCCTCACACTCACTCTCAGCTCAGTCTCACTCACACTCACTCTCAGCTCAGTCTCATTGTCAGCTGAGTCTCACTCACACTCAATCTCAGCTCACTCTCACTCATACTCACTTTCACTCTCATCTCAGTTTCATTCTCAGCTCAGTCTCACACTCACTCTCACTCTCATTCACTCTCAGCTCAGTCTCATTCTCAGCTCACTCTCACAATTTCAGCTCAGTCTCATTCTCAGCTCAGTCTCACTCACAATCACTCTCACTCAGACTTACTCTCAGCTCAGTCTCATTCTCAGCTCACTCTCACTCACACTCACTCTCAGCTCACTCTCACTCACACTCACTCTCAGCTCAGTCCCACACACTCACACTCAGCTCAGTCTCACTCACACTCAATCTGAGCTCACTCTCACTCACACTTACTCTCCGCTCTGTCTCATTCTCAGCTCGGTCTCACTCACACTCACTCTCATCTCAGTCTCACTCACACTCACTCTCATCTCAGTTTCATTCTCAGCTCAGTCTCACACACAGTCACACTCACTCACTCACTCACAGATCAGTTTCACACACTCACTCTCAACTCAGTCTCACACACACTCACACTCATCTCAGTCTCACTCATACTCACTCTCAGCTCAGTCTCACTCATACTCACTCTCAGCTCAGTCTCACTCCCAGGTCAATCCCACACACTCACTCTCAGCTCAGTTTCACTCACACTCAGCTGGATCTCACTCACACTCACTCTCAACTCAGTCTCACTCACACTCACTCTCAGCTCAGTCTCACTCACACTCACTCTCAGCTCCGTCTCACTCACACTCACTCTCAGCTCAGTCTCATTCTCAGCTCACTCTCACTCTCAGCTCAGTCTGATTCTCAGCTCAGTCTCACTCACACTCACTCCCAGCTCAGTCTCACACTCATTCTCAACTCAGTCTCACTCACACTCGCTGTCAGGTCAGTCTCACTCACACTCACTCTCAGCTCAGTCTCATTCTCAGCTCAGTCTCACTCACACCACTCTCAGTCTCATTCTCGGCTCAGTCTCACTCACACTCACTCTCAGCTCAGTCTCACTCATACTCACTATCACTCTCATCTCAGTTTCATTCTCAGCTCAGTCTCACACTCACTCTCACTCAGTCACAGCTATGTCTCAATCAGTCTCAGCTCATTCTCACTGACACTCACTCACATTCACTCACAGCTCAGTCTCACACACACTCACTCTCACTCTCAGCTCATCCCACATCAACCCTATTCCTGTCCCCAACCCACCCAGCCATATTCACACACTTCCTATCCAATGCTTTTGCTATTATCTTTGAAACTCACCTCCTCCTGGCGGTGAGTGTGTGGGACTGAGCTGAGAGTGAGTGTGTGGGACTGAGCTGCAATCACAGGGTCTGCTATTCTTGCTAGTCACTGGCACTCACCATTGGCCAGAGTTATCTCCTGGCAACACTGGTTAAAATACAACAGAGGGGCGGGGGAATGCACCTGCTGCTGGAGCGGAAAGAGTAAGTTCTACCGAGCTGTGGCTGGTGAGATATTCTGTGACATCCACTCCCCTCCTTACTCCCCTGCTGGAGTCAGTCAACCCCCATCCACACTGAGGTAGCGAGCTGCGGAGGAGTCCCTTTATCAGCACACAAGGTACCGCAGCTTAAAACTGTGTGAGGTGTGTGTGTATACACGCGCGCGTATATGTGTGTGTATGTGTGTGTGCGTGCGTGTGTATGTGTGTGTGTGCGCGCACGTGTGTATGTGTGTGTGTGTATGTGTGTGCGTGCGTGTGTGTATGTGTGTGTGTATATGTGTGTGCGTGTGTGTTTGTGTGCGTGCACGTGTGTATGTGTGTGTGCGCGCGTGCGTGTGTGTGTATGTGTGTGCGTGCGCACGTGTGTGTGTATGTGTTTGTGTGTGTGCACACGTGTGTGTATGTGTGTGTGTGTATGTTTGTGTGTGTGTGTGTGTATGTTTGCGTGTGTGTGTATGTGTGTGTGTGTATGTGTGTGTGTGTATGTGTGTGTGTGTGTATGTGTGTACAACACAATACATAATAGAAAAAAATGCAGATGGAAGCAGCTGTTTTTGAATTGTTGAGTGTGTGCCTTCAGGCTTCTATAGGTCCTTCCTGATGGTGCAATGAGAAGGGGGCATGACCTGGGTGATGGGGGTCCCTAATGATGGATGCCACCTTTTTGAGTTTGTGCTGGATACTGTGGAGTCTAGTGTCCATGGTGGTGTTGACTGAGTTTACAACTCTCTGCAGTTTATTTCGATCCTGTGCAGGAGCCTTCCCCAACCCCATACCTATGCCAGATGGTGTTGCAGCCAGTTAGAATGCTCTCCACAGTACATCTACAGAAATTTGCATGTGTCTTCGGTGACATACCAAATCTCCTCAAACTCCTAATGAGATAGAGCCACTGTTATGCTTTCTTTGTATTAATATGTTGGCTCCAGGTTAGATCCTCAGGGATACTGACACCCAGGTTCTTGAAGTTGCTGTCATTCCACTTCTAGTCCCTCTATGAGGACTGATGTGTGTTCCCTCACCTGACCCTTTCTGAAGACCACAATCAGTTCTTTGGTCTTACTGACGTTGAGTGCAAGATTGTTGATGCGACATCACTCACATCACTCAACTAGCTGATATATTTTGCTCCTGTACTCATCACCATCTGAAATTCTGCCAACAATGGTTGTATCATCAGCAAATTTATAGATGGCATCTGAGCTGTGCCTAGCCACACGGTCATGAGTGTAGAGAGAGTAGACCAGTGAGCCAAGCACACACCCCTGCCAATATCAATTATCAGAGAGGTGGAAATGTTATTTCCAATCTGCATAGGTTGTGGGTCTTCCAGTTAGGAAGTTAAGGATCCAGTTGCAGAGGGAGGTACAGAGGCCCAGGTTCTGGAGCTTTTCAATCAGAACTGTAGGAATGATGGCGTTAAATGTTGAGCTCCAGTCAATAAACAACATGCTGACATAGCTATTTGTATTGTCCAGGCCAGGTGACAAGCCAATGAGATTACATCCACCATAGACTTATTAGGCGATAGGCAAATTGCAGTCGGTCCAGATCCTTGCTGAGATCGGAGCTAATTCTAGCCATAACAAACCTCTCAAAGCACTCAGTCACCGTAGATGTGAGTGCTGCTGAACAGTAGTTGTTAAGCCACCTCATACTACTCTTCTTGGGCACTGGTAAAAACAGGTGGGAACTTCTAACTGTAGCAATGAGAGACTGAAAATGACTTTGAACAGCTGGAAATGGTGGTACATATTGGTACTAATGACATAGGTAGGGAAAGGGAGGAGGTCCTGAAGAGAAAGTATAGGAAGTTAGGCAGAAAACTGAAAAGCAGGACCTGCAGGATAATAATATCTGGATTGTTGCCCGTGCCACACCAGTGAGGGGAAGAATAGGATGATCTGGCAGATGAATGTGTTGCTGATGAACTGGCGCAGGGGCATGAGGTCAGATTTCTGGATCATTGGGATCTCTACAGGACAGTAGTATGACCTGTACTAAAAGGACAGGTTACACCTGAACCCGAGGGGTACAATATCCTTGCAGGCAGGTTTGTTAGAGCTGCTAGGGAGGATTTATACTAATTTGGCAATGGGATGGGAACCAGAGTGATAGGACTGATATACAAGTAGATTGATGCTGTGTGTAGAAGACTGTGGGGAAGAAAAGGCAGATGATTGGGCAAAAATGTAGTCAGTCGGATGAGTTAAAGTGTAATAAGGGAACAAAATTGAAAAGGGTGACAAAAACAGAACTGAAGGTGTCATATTTCAATGCATGCAATATACAGAATAAACATAGAAACATAGAAAACCTACAGCACAATACAGGCTCTTCATCCCACAAAGCTGTGCTGAGCATGACCTTACTTTAGAAATTACCTGGGGTTACCCATAGCCCTCTATTTTTCTAAGCTCCATGTACCTATCCAGGATTCTCTTAAAAGACCCTATTGTATTTGTCTCCACAACGGTCGCCGGCAGCCCATTCCATGCACTTACCACTCTCTGCGTAAAAAACTTACCCCTGACATCTCCTCTGTACTTACTTCCAAGCACCTTAAAACTGTGCCCTCTCGTGTTAGCCATTTCAGCCCTGGGAAAAAGCCTCTGACTATCCACACGATCAATGCCTCTCATCATCTTATACACCTCTATCAGGTCACCTCTCATCCTCCATCTCTCCAAGGAGAAAAGGCTGAGTTCACTCAACCTATTCTTATAAGGCATGCTCCCCAATCCAGGCAATATCCTTGTAAATCTCCTCTGCATCCTCTCTATGGTTTCCACATCCTTCCTGTAGTGAGGCAACCAAAACTGAGCACAGTACTCCAAGTGGGGTCTGACCAGGGTCCTATATACTGTAGCTGCAATGTTACCTCTTGGCTCCTAAACTCAATCCCACAATTGATGAAGGCCAATGCACCGTATGCCTTCTTAACCACAATATGGTAGACGATCTTGTAGCACAGTTAGAGATTGGCAGGTATAACATTGTGGGCATCACTGAGTCATGGCTGAAAGAAGATTACAGTTCTTTACAGTTTACACATTGTATCAAAAGGATAAGCAGGTAACCAGAAGGGGTGGTGTAAAAACTTTAAGTAAAAACTGAAATCAAATCCTTAGAGGTGACATAGGATCAGAAGATGTAGAATCCTTGTGGGTAGAGTTAAGAAACTGCAAGGGTAAAAAAACCCTGATGGGAGTTATATAGGATGTGGGATACAAATTACAATAAGAGATAGAAAAGCATGTAAAAAAGGCAATATTTAAGATAGTGGTGGGGAATTTCCATGTGCAGATAGATTGGGAAAATGTGGTTGGTGCTGTAGCCGAGGAGAGGGAATTTGCAGAATGCCTACAAAATGGCTTTTTAGAGCAGAATGTAGGAATGTGGGAATGCTGCTCACTGGGGAATCAGCTGTTCTGGATTGGGTGTTGTGTTAAGAACCAGATTTGATTAAAGAGCTTAAGGTCAAGGAATCTTTAGGAGAAAGTGATAGACATCAGTTTGAAAGGGGGAAGATAAAGTCAGATATATCAGTATTACAGTGGAGTAAAGGGAATTACAAAGACCTAAGAGAGGAGCTGGCCAAAGTTGATAAGAAGGGGACACTAGCAGGAATGACGGCAAAGCTGGAGTTTCTGTGGGTAATTTGGAAGGCGCAGTTTAGGGACGTCCCAATGATGAAGGAGTATTCTAAAGGCAGGATGATACATCCATAACTGACCAGGGAAGTCAAAAACAGCATAAAAGCAAAAGAGAGGGCATATAGTAGAGCATAAATTAGTGGGAATGAGAAGGGGGCAACTAAGATAGCCATAGGGAGAGAGAAGGTGAAATACGAAGGTAAGCTAGCCAATAATATAAAAGCAGATACAAACAGTTTCTTCAGAGTAAAAGAGAGGCAAGAGTGAATATTGGACTGCTGAAATATGTCGTTGGAGAAGTAGTAATAGGGGACAAAAGAAATGACCAACAAACTTAGTAAGTGTTTTGCATTAGTCTTCAATGTGGAGGACACTAGCAGTATGCCAGAAATTCAATAGTATGAGGGCAGACGTGAGTGCAGGTGGTATTATTAAGGAGAAGATGTTTGGGAAGCTGAGAAGTCTGAAAGTAGCTTAGACACCTGGACCAGATGGACAACACCCAAGGGTTCTGAAAGAAGTAGCTGAAGAGGTTGTGGAGGCATTACTAATGATCTTCCAAGAATTACTAGATTCTGGAATGGATCCAGAGGACTGGAAAATTGCAAATGTCACTCCATTCTTTAAGATGGGAGGGAGGCAGAATAAAGGAAATTATAAGCCAGTTAACCTGACTTCAGTGCTTAGGAAGATGTTGGAGATCAGTATTAAGAATGAAGTTTTGGGGTACTTGGAGGCACATGATAAAATAGGTTGTAGTCAGCATGGTTTCCTGAAGGGAAAGACATGCCTGACTCATCTATTGGAATTCTTTGAGGAACTAACAGGGAAAGATAGACAAAGATAGTCAGAGAGTCAGTGGATATTTGAGCAAAACACACAAAATGCTGGAGGAACTCAGCAGGCCAGGCAGGTTCAATGGAAAAAAGTAGAGTTGACATTTCAGCCCAAAACGTCAACTGTACGTTTTCCATAGATACTGCCTGGCCTGCTGAGTTCCTCCAGCATTCTGTGTGTGTTGCTTGGATTTCCAGCGTCTGCAGATTTTCTCTTGTTTGTGGTCTGTGGATGTTGTTTACTTGGAATTTCAGAAGGCCTTTGACAAGGTGTTGCACATGAGGCTGCTTTTTCTCTCTTGAGATATTGCAAGTGTTACTTACTTTGATAATTTTGGATAATAATAATAAAAAGATTTGTAAAGAAAAGAGGCTGCTTAACAAGATAAGAGCCCATGGTATTACAGGAAAGATAGCTCCATGGATATATGATTGGCTGACTGGAAGGAGTCAAGAAGTGGGAATAAGGGGTGCCTTTATTGGTTGGCTGTCGGTGACTAGTGATGCTCTGCGGGGTTTGCTATTAGGACCACTTTTTCCACATTATCTGTCAATGTGTCAATGACATGAATGATGGAATTGATGGCCTTGTATCTAAGTTTGCAAATGACATGAAGATTGGTTGAGGGAGTGTTGAAGATGCAGGCTGTCAGCAGAAGGACTTAGACAGATCGGGAGAGTGGGCAAAGACTTGGTAGGTGGAATATTGTATAGGGAAGCCTGTGGTCATGCACTGTGGCAGAAGGAAAAAAGGTGTAGAATATTTTCTAAATGAGGAGAAAATTCAAAAATCGGATGTGCGAAGGGACTTGAGAGTTCTTGTGCAGGATTCCTTAAGACTTAACTTGCAAGTTAAGACAGTGGTAAGGAAGGTATTAACAAATACAATGTTATTATTGTAAGCAGTTTTTTTTCAGATACAGAAAGTGTAAAAGAGAGCTGAGAGTGGCTATCGGACCACTGGAAAATGATACTGAGGAGGTAGTGGGGGGGGGGTGGGAAACAACGAAATGGCAGACAAACTGAATAAGTATTTTATATCAGCCTTCACTGTGCAAAACACCAGCAATATGGTATAAGTTCCAGGTGTGAGGGGTCATGAAGTGTGTTAAGTTCTCACTACAAGGGAGGAGGTTCTTGGGAAACTGAAAGGTCTGAAGTTAGCTACATCACCTGGACTAGATGGTGTACACCCCAGGGTTCTGAAAGAGGCGGCTGAAGGCATCAGTAATGATCTTTCAAGAATTACTAGATTCTGGAATAGTTCTGGAAGACTGGAAATTTACAAATGTCACTCCACTCTTCAAGAAGGGAGAGAGGCAGAAGAAAGGAAATTATAGGCCAGTTAGACTTACCTCAGTGGCCATAAGACCATAAGACATAGGAGCAGAATTAGGCCATTTGGCCTGTCGAGTCTGCTCTGCTATTCAATCATGGCTGATTCTTTTTTTTCTCCTCCTCAACCCCATTTCCTGGCCTTCTCCCCATAACCTTTGATACCATGTCCAGTCAGGAACCTATCAATTTCTGCCTTAAATACACCCAACAATCTGGCCTCCACAGCTGCATGTGGCAACAAATTCCACAAATTCACCACCCTCTGGGTAAACAAATTTCTCTGCATTTCTGTTTTGAATGATCACCCCTCTATCCTGAGGCAATGCCCTCTTGTCCTAGACTCCCCCACCATGGGAAACATTCTTTCACATCTACTCTGTCTAGGCCTTTCAACCTTCAAAAGGTTTCAATGAGATCCCCCTCATCCTTCTAAATTCCAGTGAGTATAGACCGAGAGCCATTAAACATTCCTAATATGATAACCCTTTCATTTCTGGAATTATCCTTGTGAACCTCCTCTGGATCCTCTCCAATGCCAGCACATACCTTCTAAGATGAGGAGCCCAAAACTGTACACAATACTCAAGGTGAGGCCTCATCAGTGCCTTATTTTTAAAGCACACCAGTGGTTGGGAAGATATTGGAGACGATTGTTAAGGATGTGGTTTCGGGGTACTTGCAGGCTGTAGTTAGCACTGCTTCCTCAAGGGAAAGTCTTTCCTGATACATCTGTTGGAATTCTTTGAAGAAATAACAAGCAGGATAGACAAAAGAGCGTTGGTTGATGTTGTGTATTTGGATTTTCAGAAGGCCTTTTACAGGGTGCCACACATGAAGCTGCTTAACAAGCTATGAGCCCATGGTATTACAAGGAAAGATTCTGGCATGGATAAAGCAGTAGCTGATTGGCAGGAGGCAAAGAGTGGGAATAAAGGGAGCCTTTTCTGGTTGGCTGCTGGTAACTAGTGGTGTTCCACAGGGGTTTGTGTTGGGACCAATTATTTTTATGTTATATGTCAATGATATGGATGATGGAATTGATGGTTTTGTTGCAAAGTGAAAATGGGGGACACCTCCCTCTCCCTTACTAGGGGGAGAGAGAACCTGTAGTTTGTTGAATGCTGGATCAAATGCGATAGTCTTTGGGGTAACTGCAAGGTCCGTGTCTTTGCTATCGCGTAGCTCACGCTTGTGCTCAGTAACAGGTGTGCTTTTTTGCCGGGGGTGGGGGAGTGGGGATCGTTGACTCACTGCCACTTATGCGTGGGAGGGCGGAGCTAGGGGAACTTTGGGGTTCTCATTTTTAACTGTCGTTCATTCTTTGGGACACTTCTCTGTTTTTGTGGATGTTTTGCAAAGAAAAAGCATTTCAAGATGCATATTCTATATATTTCTCTGACATTAAATTGAACCTGTTCAAAGTTTGCAGAAGATATGAACATGTGGAGGGGCAGGTAGTTTGAGGAAGTTAAGAGGCTATAGGAGGACTAGACAGATTAGGAGAATGGACCAAGAAATGGCAGGTAGATTATAGTGTTGGGAAGTATATGGACATGCACTTTGGCAGAAGAAATGAAAAGGTTGACTGTTTTCAAAATAGAAAGAAAATACAAAAAATTGAGGCATAAAGGAACTTGGGAGTGCTTGTACAGGATTCCCTAAAGGTTAATTTGCAGGTTGAGTCTGTGATGAGGATGGCAAATATGATGTTAGCACTTATTTCAAGAGGACTCGGGAGAGGTTCCGGAGGATTACAAGGTTACAGATGTTTTTCCCTTATTCAAGAAAGAGAGTAGAGATAGATCAGTGAGTCTTACTTCAGTGGTTGGTAAGTTGATGGAGAAGATCTTGAGAGGCAGGATTTATGAACATTTGGAGAGGCATAATATGATTAGGAATAGTCAGCACGGCTTTGTCAAAGGCAGGTCGTGCCTTACGAGCCTGATTGAATTTTTTGAAGATGTGACAAAACACATTGATGAAGGTATAGCAGTAGATGTAGTGTATATGGATTTCAACAAGGCATTTGATAAGGTACCCCATGCAAGGCTTATTGAGAAAATAAGGAGGCATGGGATCCAAGGAGACTTTGCTTTGTGGATCCAGAACTGGCTTGCCCACAGAAGGCAAAGAGTGTTTGTGGATGGGTCATATTCTGCATGGAGGTCGGTGACCAGTGGTGTGCCTCAGGGATCTGTTCTGAGACCCCTACTCTTCGTGATTTTTATAAATGACCTGGATGAGGAAGCGGAGGGATGGGTTAGTAAATTTTCTGATGACACGAAGGTTGGGGGTGTTGTGGATAGTGTGGAAGGCTGTCAGAGGTTACAGCAGAACATTGATAGGATGCAAAACTGGGCTGAGAAGTGGCAGATGGAGTTCAACCCAGGTAAGTGTGAGGTGATACTTTTTGGTAGGTCAAATATGATGACAGAATATAGTATTAATGGTAAGACTCTTGGCAGTGTGGAGGATCAGAGGGATCTTGGGGTCCGAGTCCATAGGACACTCAAAGCTGCTACGCAGGTTGACTCTGTGGTTAAGAAGGCATACGGTGCATTGGCCTTCATCAATCGTGGGACTGAGTTTAGGAGCTGAGAGGTAATGTTGCGGCTATATAGGACCCTGGTCAGACCCCATTTGGAGTACTGTGCTCAGTTCTGGTCACCTCACTAAGGGAAGGATGTGGAAACCATAGAAAGGGTGCAGAGGAGATTTACAAGGCTGTTGCTTGGATTGGGGAGCATGTCTTATGAGAATAGTTGAGTGAACTCGGCTTTCTCTCTTTGGAGTGACGGAGGATGAGAGGTGACCTGATAGAGGTGTACAGGTCACTGCAGATATCACTAACTCTCCCTCAGTGCCTGCTGTTAACCCTTGAAATGCTGCTCCTGCATCACCACCGTTACTGAGCATAAACCCTTTGGAGATGAGGGATAGTGAGAAGGGAAGACCCTGCATTTGTATGCTGGGAGGTTCCTGCATTAGGCTGCAGCGAGGGCCCTGTGTTATGGCACAGGGATGGTCCTATGTTACTCCACACGGAAGGCCATGTGTTATGCTGTAGGGACGGTCTTGAGTTACGCCACAGGGAGTGTCCTGTATCACACGACGGGGAGTGTCCTGTGTCACACTGCAGGGAGTGTCCTGTGTCATGCCACAGGGAGTGTCCCGTGTCACGCCGCAGGGAATATCCCGTGTCACGCTGCAGGGAGTGTCCCGTGTCACACCACAGGGAGTGTCCCGTGTCATGCCGCAGGGAGGGTCCTGCATTGGGCTACAGGGAGGGGCGTGTGTTACGCTGCAGCATGTCTGTGTTGTGTGATGACCACTCGTTTATTTGTCTTTTTCAGAGTCTGGGCTCCGCAAACAAGAAGGAGTCTCTGCAGGAAAGGTAATGCCATACAAGTGGATCTGAGAGTGCGTCCCCTCCACCAACCCCCAACTGGCTCGGTACTGAGTGATGGGGAGACAGGGTACTCTCTGGTGGGGTATGATAGCAGGCACAGTTACGAGGGTTATGGGAAGTTTCAGTGTCAAAGTGACCGTTACCATGGCGGTTGGGTCACCTGCAGCTCCAGTTGTGCTCAACAAACAATGGCAGGGATGGATATTGGACCGCTGGGTCTAGTAAAGGGGGACAAATACATTGCAGAGGAACTTAATAAGTATTTCGTATCAGTATTCACTGTGGAAGAATCTGGCAGAATGTCAGACATTTGAGAGTGTCAGGGGGCAGAGGTGGTGTCATTGCTGTTACTAAGGAGAAGGTGTGTGGGAAACTGAAATTCTGAAGGTGGATATGCACGTGTACCTGATGGACGACATCCAGGGTTCTGAATGAGGTAGCAAAAGAGACTGTGCAGGCATTAGTAATGATCTTTCATTAAACCACTAAGAAGGTAGGAGAATAGAAGGTGGGATAATAAATCGGGCATGATGGAATAGTAGTGCAGACTCAATGGGCTGAATGGCCTAATTCTGCTCCTATGTCTTGTGGTTGATCTCACTGCCACTGATGTTTGACTGGAATATGTCCCTCTTGTAGTGGGCTACTCTGTGTTCCTGCACCCAGAGATTACAAGGTGTGAGACCACTAAAGCATGCAGATGAAGGGTCACTGTGTCAGCTTCCTTTGCACCTCTGTATGGTCTGCGTCACCACATCTTCCCTCCAAGGCGGGTGTAGGGGTGTAGGGCTGTAGGAACTTCCTGAAACCGTTGATCTCAAGAGATGCACTTGTAAATGCCAAGTGAGTTTAAATAGGATTAGCAGCTGGAGTGGATCAAATGTCAAAGCACTTGGATGTCAATGGGTGGCTGAGGGAATGTTGCTGCTTCATTGCGTTGCTCATTACTTTCCACAGCCAGATTATCAGCTACACTGCAGTGTCAACTCAGTTCGCAGATTCAAGCTGTAAGATTGTCACTGAGAGGAGCTGCTGTATCTGTGCCTGAGTTTTGCTGATTATTTTATTTAGGGATACAACACGGAACAGGCCATTTCAGCCCTTCGAGCCACACAACAGCAACCCACTCATTTAACCCTAGTCTAACCACAGGACAATTAACAATGACCAATCACTCTACCAACAGGTGTGGCTTTTGAGTGTGTGAGGAAACCGGAACACCCAGAGGGAACTCACCATATGACCATAAGACATAGGAGCAGAATTAGACCATTCAGCCCATCAAGTATGCTCCGCCATTCCATCATGGCTGATCCCGGCTCCCACTCAACACTATACACCTGCCTTCTCGTCAAACCTTCTGACGCCCTGACCGATCAGGAAATGATCAACTTCCACCTTGAATATACGCACGGACTTGGCCTCTACTGCAGTCTGTGGCAGAGCATTCCACAGAGGTTGGAAGGAAGTTGAATTCAGATCTGGAAAATTGAAAAAGAAACATAATATTGGAATGATTTCAAGTGATGGAAAAGAAGGGATGGATATCTTGAAAAAAAGGAACAAAGTTTTCAAGGTATTGTTTAAATATGAACTGGAACAGGTGCCCTCCATCAATCCCATTAAATGAACTACAGAGCTAAAAGCGGCCATAGGGAATATAGATTGAGCACGTACTTTAGGAGGAGGGAAAGTGTTAATCATTTGTAAGGGTAAAAAGCAGTGTGAGAAGGCATTACTTGGCAGAAAGATAGTACCTATTTTGTCTAATGAAAATAAAGGTGTTAGGCTGTTATATCAGGTGTTCCACTGGAGATTTCGATAGAAGAGGTTAAATCTCATTTATCGGGAAGTAAGGTTACGGAGGTAAAGAGATTGCAAGTAGTCAGAAATGGGGAAAGGATGGATAGTTTTTCTGTATTGATATGTTTTGATGAAGTGAAGCCCCCTGACAAAGTTAATTTGGAGTATGTTAGTTATAATGTTCGAGAATATATTCCACCCCTGCTTAGATGCCCTAACCTAACCCCTCCCCCTCCAACTTTCAAATCCCTTACTCACTCTTCCTTCAGTTAGTCCTGACGAAGGGTCTCGGCCTGAAACGTCGACTGCACCTCTTCCTACAGATGCTGCCTGGCCTGCTGCGTTCATCAGTAACTTTGATGTGTGTTGCTAAAACATAAAAAGACATCATTTTGGTATTCAATTGCCCTTTCTGAAAGCATTCGGAGTATGAAAATTGCGTTCCTAGTTCCTCTATCCTCAATAAACCCATATTGCAGAGTCCTGTCGAAGGGTCTCGGCCTGAAACGTCGACTGTACCTCTACCTAGAGATGCTGCCTGGCCTGCTGTGTTCACCAGCAACTTTGATGTGTGTTGCCATATTGCAGTTTATAAGTTTCTGGCCTTAATTTGTTTTCAATTTGACTCAGAACAATTCTCAACAAAATCTTTATTATGTGACTCATAAGACTGATTGTTCTATAATTTTCGCAAGCAATAGTTCCAGGAATTTTTGGCAGAGTTGTAAATACTGATTTCAAGAGATCGTCAGGCAACACACCAGACTCTTATATACCATTAAGCAATTCAAAAAAAAATCTCTGCCCAGATCTTCTAGGGCTTGTATCATTTCCACTGAAATTTCATCAGGTCCAGTGGCTTTACCATGTTTCATGCTTTTCATTGCTTTAGTTATTTCTTCTTTGCTAATAGGTGGGCCATAATTAGGGTGTTTAATATCTGGGGGTTCCCTTGTATTATCTTCAAAAAGCTGCTCTATATACTGAATCCACCTCTCACATACTTTATCTAGATCTGTTAGTATGGTTCCGTCTGCTAATCTTATAGTCATAGTCATACTTTATTGATCCTGGGGGAAATTGGTTTTCGTTACAGTTGCACCATAAATAATAAATAGTAATAGAACCATAAATAGTTAAATAGTAATATGTAAATTATGCTAGTAAATTATGAAATAAATCCAGGACCAGCCTATCGGCTCAGGGTGTCTGACCCTCCAAGGGAGGAGTTGTAAAGTTTGATGGCCACAGGCAGGAATGACTTCCTATGACGCTCTGTGTTGCATCTCAGTGGAATGAGTCTCTGGCTGAATGTAGTCCTGTGCCCACCCAGTACATTATGTAGTGGATGGGAGACATTGTCCAAGATGGCATGCAACTTGGACAGCATCCTCTTTTCAGACACCACCGTCAGAGAGTCCAGTTCCATCCCCACAACATCACTGGCCTTATGAATGAGTTTGTTGATTCTGTGTGGTGTCTGCTACCCTCAGCCTGCTGCCCCAGCACACAACAGCAAACATGATAGCACTGGCCACCACAGACTCGTAGAACATCCTCAGCATCATCCGGCAGATGTTAAAGGACCTCAGTCTCTTCAGGAAATAGAGACGGCTCTGACCCTTCTTGTAGACAGCCTCAGTGTTCTTAAACCAGTCCAGTTTATTGTCAATTCGTATCCCCAGGTATTTGTAATCCTCCACCATGTCCACACTGACCCCCTGGATGGAAACAGGGGTCACCGGTACCTTAGCTCTCCTCAGGTCTACCACCAGCTCCTTAGTCTTTTTCACATTAAGCTGCTGATAATTCTGCTCACACCATGTGACAAAGTTTCCCACCATAGCCCTGTACTCAACCTCATCTCCCTTGCTGATGCATCGAACTATGGCAGAGTCATCAGAAAACTTCTGAAGATGACAAGACTCTGTGCAGTAGTTGAAGTCTGAGGTGTAAGTGGTGAAGGGAAAGGGAGACAAGACAGTCCCCTGTGGAGCCCCAGTGCTGCTGATCACTCTGTCGGACACACAGTGTTGCAAGCACACGTACTGTGGTCTGCCAGTCAGGTAATCAAGAATCCATGATACCAGGGAAGCATCCACCTGCATCGCTCTCAGTTCTCCCCCAGCAGAGCAGGGTGGATGGTGTTGAATGCACTGGAGAAGTCAAAAAACATGACCCTCACAGTGCTCGCTGGCTTGTCCAGGTGGGCGTAGATAGGGTTCAGCAAGTAGACGATGGCATCCTCAACTCCTAGTCGGGGCTGGTAGGCGAACTGGAGGGGATCTAAGTGTGGCCTGACCATAGGCCGGAGCAGCTCCAGAACACGTCTCTCCAGGGTCTTCATGATGTGGGAGGTCAATGCCACCGGTCTGTAGTCATTGAGGCCGCTGGGGTGCGGCGTCTTCGGCACAGGGACGAGGCAGGACGTCTTCCACAGTATAGGAACCCTCCGGAGCCTCAGGCTCATGTTGAATACATGGCAAAGTACTCCACATAGCTGAGGGGCACAGGCATTGAGCACCCTGGTACTGACACCATCCGGTCCTGCAGCCTTGCTTGGGTTGAGACATTTCAGCTGTCTTCTCACCTGTTCGGCCATGAAGCCCACCATGGTGGTTTCGTGTGGGGGAAGGGTATAGTCATGAGAGCAGGGTGGGGGACTGTGAGGAGGGGTAGGAGGGGAGAGTGGAGTATGTATTGGTTGGGGGCCGACAACAGATGGCTCATGTGGGGGATGAGCAGGGGTCACAATGTCAAATCTGTTAAAGAACAGGTTAAGTTCGTTGGCCCTGTCCTCACTGCCTTCAGCTCCTCTGGTCCTAGTTTGCCGAAACCCAGTGATGGTCCTCATCCCCCTCCAGACCTCTCTCATGTTGTTCTGCTGGAGTTTCCACTCAAGCTTCCTCCTGTACCTGTCTTTAGCCTCCCTGATCCTGGCTTTCAGGTCCCTCTGTATTGCCCTCAGCTCCTCCCTATTTCCATCTCTAAACGCCCTCTTTTTAGCGTTCAGGATGTCCTTAATGTCCTTTGTCACCCATGGCTTGTTATTTGAATAACAAAGGACAGTTCTTGTCGGAACATTGCAGTCCACTCAGAAGTTAATGTAATCATGTAGAGGATGTTTTCTTAATTCCAGTAACTTCCTTGTGCATTTCTTTGCTGTTGTTAATATGGCCTTCTACTTCATTGCATTTTTGGGTCAGCCATTCTTCCTTTGCAATATTGCACAATTGTCTGGTCTGTCTGTCTAGCTCTCTGTATTGTACTTCGTTATTCTTCACTAGCCTTCTTTGATCCATCAGGTCTAGAATTTCTTTGTTTATCCACCCCTTGTTGGTGTGTTGGATTTCTTGTACTGAGATTATCTCCTCTGCTGATTGCTGTATAGCATATTTAAATCTGTCCCAAATAGGTGTTGTTTTGTTTTCATTGAGGTGTTCTTCTACAGCTGTTTTGAATTGTTGCTTAAGTATGCTATCATTTTTAAGTTCTCCCAACATATACTCCTTTCCCTTTTTTCCATATTTCAGTTTCTTAAATTTTGTTTTGATGGTAGCTATTACTGGATGGTGATCTGAACCACAGTCTGCTCCTGGGTAGGCTTTAGAATTTGTGATATTATTTCCAAAGTGTGCATTGATGGTAATGAAATCTATTTGATTCGTTGTTCTATCTCCAGGGCTAATCCAAGTAGACAATCTACGTGGATGGTTTTTATACCAAGTATTGATGATCACTTGGTTGTTTCTGACACACCAATCAGTAAACCTTTCTCCATTTTCATTATTCTCCCCTAATCCAAAAGGTCCTATGATGTTATCAACCCTTTCCTGTCCAACTTTGGAGTTAAAATCTCCTATGACTAGTTTTATATCCTGAGACTTACTTTACTGGTATACTTTACTAGTCGATAAAATGAAGTTTGTGATGTTCATAATGGATGTGGTGAATTCTTCTGCTCAGACATCTACTTGTACTGAGAAAATTAAAATTATTGTGAAAGACGTTGAGAAGTATCTGGGTATAGCAGGTGCTATATGGGAAGCTGTAAGTGAAGCTCTGATAGGTGGGGTATCTGTATTTCAGTCTCCCTGTGAAGGTACAGAATGGGCATTAGAATATTGCAGAGGAATACAAGAAGCCTGATTTCCAATGGTCAAGACTTTAAGAAGTTTGTTTCTGAAATATCAGATCCACTTGATGATATATGTATTCAGGAAACCTGGTTGTTACACATTTAAGTTTTTCTTTGCAGGATTATACTATAATTAGGCATGATAGACAAGTTTTATAAGGAAAGGGATAGGACATAGAGTTGTGAATGTAAATGAGGTACTTGCAGTGGAAGTATTTGATTCAACAGACAGGGGCATTAAAGTGGTAATTTTTTTATCACCCTTGTGGAAAGCTCTCGATTGATTTGCTGGAAGGCATATATAGTTAGCTCACTAAGGGTTGTATGGTGTGGGGATTTTAGTGCACATGGTTCACTGTGGGATTTTTCACAGAATGATGGTTTGATTGTGGAAGAATTTTTTAGATATTTCACATCTTGTGTGTCTTAATGATGGGAGGAGCATGAGATTTAATGTGCATAATGATTCTGAAACTGCTACAGATTTGACTTTAGTTTCGAACATTCTGGCTGGAGTGAGTGAGTGGAATGTCATGGGAGGTGAAACATTGGTAAGTGATAATTTTCCTATATATATAAGCTTGAGTTTGGATTTATATAGGAGATAGGAGACCACTTTTAGGAGGTGGAATTCTGCTAAAGCAAAATGGGAAAGGTTTAAGGTTTTATGTGATGAACATCTATCAGGGCTGAATGTTGAGGATAATGTGGATTTCTGCAATGAAAGGTGATGTCACATTATTCATAAAACTGCAGTGGAAGTGCTTCCTATTAAAAGGGGCATTAATAGGAGAAAGGCTGTACCATAGTGGACTGAGGTGGATGCAGAGGCAATGAGGGAGAGAAATAAGGCATTTAGGAAAGTTAAGAAGTATCACTCTCTGGGTAACCTTGTTAAGTATAAAAGGGCACAGGCCGTGATGAGGAAGGTAGTGAAGGTTGCAATAAAGGTTTACTGGAGGTCATATTGTGATAATATTGGAAAGGATATTAATCTTGGAGATGTTTGGGGAATGATTAAAAAAAATGGGGGGATTCATAGGGCTAGTAGCATTCCAGTATTGATTAAAGAAGCTAATACAATTGTTACCGAAACAGAGAAGGTTGAGTTACTGGCTCATTCATTTGCTGCAATTCATAATTAAGATCATTTAAGTGAAGAGTCTGACACAGTGATATTAAGAAAACAACCTCTCCCTCAATGTCACAAAAACAAAGCAGCTGGTTGTGGACTACAGGAGGAATGGAGACAGGCTAACCCCTATAGACATCAATGTATCTGGAGTTGAGAGGGTGAGCAGCTTTAAGTTCCTCAGCATACACATCACCGAGGATCTCACGTGGTCTGTACATACCAGCTGTGTGGTGAAAAAGGCACAGCAACACTTCTTTCATCTCAGACGGTTGCAGAAGTTTGGTATGAGTCCCCACATCCAAAGAACTTTCTACAGGGGCACAATTGAGAGCATTCTGACTGGCTGCATCACTGCCTGATATGGGAACTGTACCTCCCTCAATCACAGAATTCTGCAGAGAGTGGTGCGGACAGCCCAGCGTATCTGTAGATGTGAACTTCCCACTATTCAGGACATTTACAAAGACAAGTGTGAAAAGCAGGCCCAAAGGATTATTGAGGACCCGAGTCACCCCAACCACAAACTGTTCCAGCTGCTATCATCTGGGAAATGGTACCGCTGCATTAAAATCAGGACCAACAAGCTTTGGGACAGCTTCTTGCACCAGGCCATCAGACTGATTAATTCATGCTGATACAATTGTATTTCTATGCTGCACTGACTGTCCGGTTGTACATACTATTTATTACAAATTACTGTCAATTGCACATTGCACACGTAGATGGAGACGTAACGTAAAGGTTTTTACTCCTCATGTATGTGAAGGATGTAAGAAATAAAGTCAGTTCAATTAAACAGTGTAGGGATAAGGCTCTAAGTGTTTACCCTGATGTGTTGGAAGCTGGCTCTGGCAATGATAGTATTAGTGATAGAAGCATAGAAACATAGAAGCACAATATGGGCCCATCGGCCCACAATGCTGTGCTGAACATGTACTTACTTTAGAAATTACCTAGGGTTACCCATAGCCCTCTATTTTTCTAAGCTCCATGTACCTATCCAGGAGTCTCTTAAAAGGCCCTATTGTATCCACCTCCACCACCGCCGCGGGCAGCCCATTCCACCCACTCACCACTCTCTGTGTAAAAAAACTTACCCCTGACATCTCCTCTCTACCTACTTTCAGGCACTTTAAAACTGTGCACTCTCGTGTTAGCCATTTCAGCCCTGGGGAAAAAGCCCCTGACCATCCACATGATCAATGCCTTTCAACATTTATACACCTCTAACAGGTCACCTCTCATCCTCTGCTGCTGCAAGGAGAAAAGGCCGAGAACACTCAACCTATTCTCATAAGGCATGCTCCCCAATCCAGGCAACATCCTTGTAAATCTCCTCTGCACCCTTTCTATTGTTTTCACATCCTTCCTGTAGTGAGGTGACCAGAACTGAGCAGAGTACTCTCAGTGGGGTCTGACCAGGGTCCTATATAGCTGTAACATTACCTCTCGGCTCTTAAACTCAATCCCACGGTTGATGAAGGTCAATGCACCGTATGCCTCCTTAACCACAGAGTCAACCTGTGCAGTAGCTTTGAGTGTCCTATGGGCTCAGACCCCAAGACCCCCCTGATTATCCACACTGCCAAGAGTCTTACCATTAATACTATATTCTGCCATCATATTTGACCTACCAAAATGAACCACCTCACACTTATCTGGGTTGAACTCCATCTGCCACTTCTCAGCCCAGTTTTGCATCCTATCAATGTCCAGCTGTAACCTCTAACAGCCCTCCACGCTATCCACAACACCCCCAATCTTTTTGTCATCAGCAAATTTACTAACCCATCCCTCCACTTCCTCATCCAGGTCATTTATAAAAATCATGAAGAGTAAGGGTCCCAGAACAGATCCCTGAGGCACACCACTGGTCGCCACCCTCCATGCAGGATATGACCCATCTACAACCACTCTTTGCCTTCTGTGGGCAAGCCAGTTCTGGATCCACAAAGCAAGGTCAGCTTGGATCCCGTGCCTCCTTACTTTCTCAATAAGCCTTGCATGGGGTACCTTATCAAATGCCTTGCTAAAATCCATATACACTACATCTACTGCTCCACCTTCATCAACATGTTTAGTTACATCCTCAAAAAATTCAATCAGGCTTGTAAGGCATGACCTTGCCTTTGACAAAGCCATGCTGACTATTCCTAATGATATTATGCCTCTCCAAATGTTCATAAATCCTGCCTCTCAGGATCTTCTCCATCAACCTACCAATCACTGAAGACTCACTGGTCTATAATTTCCTGGGCTATCTCTACTCCCTTTCTTGAATAAGGGAACAACATATGCAACCCTCCAATCCTCTGGAACCCTCCCATCCCCATTGATGATGCAGATCATTACCAGAGGCTCAGCAATCTCTTCCCTCGCCTCCTACAGTAGCCTGAGATACATCTTGTCCGGTCCCGGACACTTATCCAACTTGATGCTTTCCAAATGCTCCAACACATCCTCTTTCTTAATGTCTATATGCTCAAACTGTTCAATCTGCTGTAAGTCATCCCTACAATCGCCAAGATCCTTTTCCGTAGTGAATACTGGTCCTATTCTCTCACATCTTATCCTCTTGCTCTTCAGATACTTGTAGAACGCCTTGGGGTTTTCTTTAATCCTGCTCACCAAGGCCTTCTCATAACCCCTTCTGGCTCTCCTAATTTCATTCTTAAGCTCCTCTCTGCTAGCCTTATAATCTTCTAGATCTCTATCATTACCTAGTTTTTTGAACCTTTAGAAAGCTTTTCTTTTCTTCTTGACTAGATTTTTAGCAACCTTTATACACCACAGTTCCTGTACCCTACCATCCTTTCCCTGTCTCATTGGAACGTACCATTGCAGAATATCCCTGGACATTTGCCATTTCTGCTGTACATTTCCCTGAGGACATCTGTTCCCAATCTATGCTTCCAAGCTCCTGTCTGGTAGTTTCATATTTCCCCTTACTCCAATTAAACACTTTCCTAACTTGTCTGTTCCTATCCCTCTCCAATGCTGTGGTAAAGGAGATAGAATTGTGATCACTATCTCCAAAATGCTCTCCTACTGAGGGACCTGACACCTGACCAAGTTCATTTCCCAATACCAGATCAAGTACAGCCTCTCTTGTAGGCTTATCTACGTATTGTGTCAGGAAACCTTCCTGAACACACCTAAGAAACTCTACTCCATCTAAACCCCTACAGTTGTGGAGGATGAAGGATGTTGAGTTTTCTTTGTGTGAATTTGAGAGATCTATTAATGGTATAGGTCAGACGGCTCCAGGAAAACATGATATATGCTATAGTATGGTTAAACATATGGCTGACAACTCTCAAGATAATATTAAAATTTTTGAATGATATTTGGAATTTAGGCTATCTTCCCTTCTCACGGAAAATGGCAGTAGTCGTGCCTATTCTAAAACCTGGAAAACCCCCATCGGATTCTTCCAGTTATAGACCAATATTATTAACGTCCCATTTGTGTAAACTTATGGAACGTATGGTAATAGAGCGGTTGAATTATATTTTGGAAAAACTAGGTGATACGGACATGAAAGGCATGGAGGGTTGTGGGCTGAGTGCGGGTCGGTGGGACTAGGTGAGAGTAAGAGTTCGGCACAGACTAGAAGGGCCGAGGTGGCCTGTTTCCGTGCTGTAATTGTTATATGGTTATAGCGTTTTATCCGAGTGGATTTCAGAAGAGTAGAATGACATTGGATTCAGTTTTATGTTTCTAAGATATATTAGGAAAGCACAGGTAAATAAAGAAGTTGTAATAGCAACACACATCAAAGTTGCTGGTGAACGCAGCAGGCCAGGCAGCATCTATAGGAAGAGGTACAGTCGACGTTTCAGGCCGAGACCCTTCATCAGGACTAACTGAAGGAAGAGTTAGTAAGAGATTTGAAAGTGGGAGGGGGAGGGGGAGATCCAAAATGATAGGAGAAGACAGGAGGGGGAGGGATGGAGCCAAGAGCTGGATAGGTGATTGGCAAAAGGGATGTGAGAGGATCATGGGACAGGAGGTCCGGGAAGAAAGACAAGGGGGGGGGGAACCCAGAGGATGGGCAAGAGGTATATTCAGAGGGACAGAGGGAGAAAAAGGAGAGTGAGAGAAAGAATGTGTGTATAAAAATAAATAACGGATGGAGTACGTGGGGGAGGTGGGGCATTAGCAGAAGTTAGAGAAGCCAATGTTCATGCCATCGGGTTGGAGGCTACCCAGACGGAATATAAGGTGTTGTTCCTCCAACCTGAGTGTGGCTTCATCTTTACAGTAGGGGAGGTTGTGGATAGACATGTCAGAATTGGAATGGGATGTGGAATTAAAATGTGTGGCCACTGGGAGATCCTGCTTTCTCTGGTGGACAGAGCGTAGGTGTTCAGCAAAATGATCTCCCAGTCTGCGTCGGGTCTCGCCAATATATAGAAGGCCACATCGGGAGCACCGGATGCAGTATATCACCCCAGCCGACTCACAGGTGAAGTGTTGCCTCATCTGGAAGGACTGTCTGGGGTCCTGAATGGTGGTAAGGGAGGAAGTGTAAGGGCATGTGTAGCACTTGTTCCGCTTACAAGGATAAGTGCTAGGAGGGAGAACGGTGGGGAGGGATGGGGGGACGAATGGACAAGGGATTCACGTAGGGAGTGATCCCTGTGGAAAGCAGATGGGGGGGGAGGGAAAGATGTGCTTAGTGGTGGAATCCCGTTGGAGGTGGCGGAAGTTACTGAGAATAATATGTTGGATCCGGAGGCTGGTGGGGTGGTAGGTGAGGACCAGGGGAACCCTATTCCTAGTGGGGTGGCAGGAGGATGGAGTGAGAGCAGATGTGTGTGAAATGGGGGAGATGCGTTTGAGAGCAGAGTTGATGGTGGAGGAAGGGAAGCCCTTTTCTTTAAAAAAGGAGGACATCTCCTTCGTACTGGAATGAAAAGCCTCATCCTGAGAGCAGATGCAGCGGAGATGGAGGAATTGCGAGAAGGGGATGGCAGGGTGAGAAGAGAAATAGTCCAGATAGCTGTGAGAGTCAGTATGCTTATAGTAGACATCAGTAGATAAGCTGTCTCCAGAGATAGAGACAGAAAAATCTAGAAAGCGGAAGGAGGTGTCGGAAATGGACCAGGTAAACTTGAGGACAGGGTGAAAGTTGGTGGCAAAGTTAATGAAGTCAACGAGCTCAGCATGCGTGCAGGAAACAGCGCCAATGCAGTCGTCGATGTAGCGAAGGAAAAGTGGGGAACAGATACCAGAATAGGTTTGGAACATAGATTGTTCCACAAAGCCAACAAAAAGTCAGGCATAGCTGGGACCCAAACGGGTGCCCATGGCTACACCTTTAGTTTGGAGGAAGTGGGAAGAGCCAAAGGAGAAATTATTGAGAGTAAGGACTAATTCCACTAGACGGAGCAGAGTGGTGGTAGAGGGGAACTGGTTAGGTCTGGAATCCAAAAAGAAGCGGAGAACTTTGAGACCTTCCTGATGGGGGATGGAAGTATGTAGGGACTGGACATCCATGGTGAAAATAAAGCGGTGGGGGCCAGGGAACTTAAAATCATCAAAAAGTTTCAGAGCATAAGAAGTGTCACAAACATAGGTAGGAAGGGATTGAACAAGGGGGGATAAAACACAGTCGAGGTATGCAGAAATGAGTTCGGTGGGGCAGGAGCAAGCTGAGACAATGGGTCTACCTGGACAGGCAGGTTTTTGGATCTTGGGTGGGAGGTAGAAACGGGAAGTGCGAGGTGTGGGAACTATAAGGTTGGTAGCGGTGGATGGGAGATCCCCTGGGCGGATAAAGTTGGTGATGGTGCAGGAGACAATGGCCTGGTGCTCCTTGGTGGGGTTATGATCGAGGGGTAAATAAGAGGAGGTATCAGCAAGTTGCCTCGGCAGGGTAGAGGTCAGTACACCAGACAGCAACAGCGCCCCCCCCCCCCCTTTATCGGCGGGTTTCATAGTAAGGTTAGGATTAGTGCGGAGGGAGTGGAGAGCAGAGCGTTCGGAAGGAGTGAGGTTGGAATGGGGACGAGGTGCGGTGAAGTTGAGACGGTTGATGTCCCATCGGCAGTTAGCAATAAAGAGATCCAGAGCAGGCAGAAGACCAGAGCGGGGTGTCCATGAAGAGGAGGAGGGTTGAAGACGGGAGAAGGGGTCATAGGTGGGGGTGGAAGAGTCCTTGCCGAAGAAGTAGGCTGGAAGACGGAGCCGGCAGAAGAAGAGTTCAGTGTCATGGCAAACGCTCCCCTTCCCCCTCCTCCTTTCTTTCTCCCTGGGCCTCCTGTCCCATGATCCTCTCATATCCCTTTTGCCAATCACCTGTCCAGCTCTTGGCTCCATCCCTCCCCCTCCTGTCTTCTCCTATCATTTCTGATCTCCCCCTCCCCCTCCCACTTTCAAATCTCTTACTCACTCTTCCTTCAGTTAGTCCTGACGAAGGGTCTCGGCCTGAAACGTCGAATGTACCTCTTCCTAGAGATGCTGCCTGGCCTGCTGCGTTCACCAGCAACTTTTGTGTGTGTTGCTTGAAATTCCAGCATCTGCAGATTTCCTCGGAAATGCCAGTGTGTGTTTTTTGTGCCTAAATTACAGGTAACAACAAAGAAACACCTTACTTGCTATTTTTCAGTCTAAAGTGTAGAACTGGTTGCCATCATTTTGGGCTTTCAGTGCGTGAAGGAAATCTGTCCTTGCAAAGTTATAATTTGTTCAGATTCTTCTGTTTTTGCTTTGACTGGTCTTAAAACAGGTTGTTCTAGCAGTAGTTCTGATTTACCGCTGGAAGCTCTTCAAACTTTATTTCATATTCAAAGCATTGGTCTGCATGTCCTCTTCATAAGGATCCTGCACATAGAGGCATTGAGGGGAATGAGCGGGTTGATTGTTCGGGCCAAAAAGCTGTTAAGAGTTATTCTGTGGACATAGATCTTCCACTTAGCAATTCAGAAGCTAAGGAGTTGGTGGGCTAAGAATTAAGGGATTATGGGAAGGCCTGTGGTGTAACGGGCATAAGGGGAGACATCTTTACAGAATACATCAAACTATTGGATTGGGGTAGACAAGGAGGGAAGGAATTATATTGACTCGACTTAGAATTGGGCATACTGTGCTTAATTATTCCTTGTATCTTGTTGGAATTCATCAGTCTGGGGTGTGCAGGTGTTGTCATCACTATGGAACAGTTGAACACTTTCTTTTACAATGTGAAGCACGTAAGGTTGAAAAGAAGCAAACGCAGGCTGCACGACTACCTTTGGGGATTGACAGTTACCGTTTAAAAACTTTACTAATTTATGAAAGTGACTTTAATTCACAATATTGTCTTTATTATTTTAAATCTTTGGGCTTTTTGGAATAATTTGGTTTTCAGTTGATAAAGAACTAGTAGGGGTTTTATTTCCCAGTTCTCTACACCACACTCCAGTCCAGTTGGTGGCAGTAATGTACCTTTAATTTGGCTTGCCACCCGCCATTAAAAGTCAGAGGAAGAAGAAGACAAAGAAGAAGAAATATCTCACAGTCAGACCTTGTTTGTGAGAGAGGGAGGAGCTCAGGGGTGTATAGGTGAAGCTACCTCTTCTGAGTAATCTGGGTAAGATTATATCATCTTATTTGAGGTAATATTTGTTTCATGTTCGAATTGTGATATGTTTTTTAAGTGCACCGTGGACAGAGGAGAAGTTGTTTCATTTGGATGTGTATATGTACAGTCAGATGACAATTGAGGAGATGTGCTGTAACACCAATTAGTCTGTCTCCTGGGGTGGAGGTGGTAAGTTGTCTGGGGCTGGGTGAGGACATCCGAGGAAACAGGCTGATGTTTCAGAAGCAGGTTGAGATGTGGGTGAATGAATGTGAACGATGACAAGTGACCTGTTAGGAGGGGCTAGGTATCTTTTTCTGATGGTCTGTGATTCAGATAATTTCTCGGTAAGTTGGAGGAGCCTTGGATGCTAACTGTCAGTCCAGAGAGGTAAGTGATGGTCAATGTCCATCCATTGTTTAGTTGTGTTGGGCAGATCTGGTCAGCAGTAGGACTAGTTCCCCAGTGTGTAGTGGACCAGAGGGAGATGTATGCCTGAGGTCCATCAGCTTGCTGTGGTCATCAGCTTCACCAGCTGGAATGTATGATCAGAAAGGCTTCCATGCCACACATGACCACTGCCACATCCCCTCGACTGAGAGTCAGGTATGGCCTAGGTGTTGTGAAGCCATGTGGAGGCAGGGACTGACTGCTGAAGGGTTAAAGCTGAGCTCCCACAATCTTCAGGGACCACTGGTGACCAAACACTCGGTGAGGCAACTTGCTGTTGTCACAGTTCATGGCACTGACTGTGTCTCACCCCTCTTTTGGAAGCCTGTCCTGTTTATGCTGACTATTGTACTTTTCCCGCTTACCCACGTTTGGTCTGTGGCCTTCTCTGCCCTGACAACTGGTGCTGGTCCTGATGCTGCCTAAACGTTGAGAGTCCCTGCCCCTGCCTCCACGTCCCCATTCAGACACTGTCTGTCACCAGGTTCGGACATGCCCCAAGTGCGGAGTGAGAGATACTGAAGCAGGTCAATAGTTCATAAACTTTAATGCGAACAGTGTTAAAGAGAAAATAAAACCACAAATGCTAGGCCAAACAGGGCCGTTAGCTAAAACTCTCAAATGGAAGACAAAGTCTACACTGTGGCTGAAAAGAATATTTAAATATTAAACGAATACCGCTAGTCTTCAGTGTCAGTTGACTCGACAGTCCAATTTCTCAAGCAAGGCCAAATGCAAACAGGCGTGAAGCATTGCTATGCTGTGTCGAAGTCTCGACAACAACTGCGACGACAAGTATGGAGTTAAATACTATCACAATTAAACAGTAATTAGCTGATACATGCATGTTCACAAGCGCAATTGCCGCATCTACTGTGCTGCTGAATCTGTGGTTGTGACAATGTCTTCCAAAGTCCAACCTCCCTCTGGAGAAGTGAATTCCCTGAAACTTCTCATTTAACCATCTTCCTTCTCACTTTATACCTGGATCCTCTTGTTTTAGCCCCACAGCTTGCTATGTACCAGGTCTATCTGCATTCACTCCAAGGAAAATAACCCTTCCTATCCAATCTCTCCTAATGTTGAACCATTCTATCCAAGAAAATGCCTGCTGAATCACTGCTGCTCCATCTCCTGCCTGTTATGTGCTGATAGATCTACACACAATACTCTGTCTCCTGCTGACCAGATCTACACACAATACTCTGTCTCCTACTGACCAGATCTACACACAATACTCTGACTCCTGCTGACCAGATCTACACACAATACTCTGTCTCCTGCTGACAGATCTACACACAATACTCTGTCTCCTGCTGACCAGATCTACGCTCAATACTCTGTCTCCTGCTGACCAGATCTACACACAATACTCTGTCTCCTACTGACAGATCTACACTCAATACTCTGTCTCCTGCTGACCAGATCTACACACAATACTCTGTCTCCTACTGACCAGATCTACACACAATACTCTGACTCCTGCTGACCAGATCTACACACAATACTCTGTCTCCTGCTGACAGATCTACACACAATACTCTGTCTCCTGCTGACCAGATCTACACACAATACTCTGTTTCCTGCTGACCAGATCTACACACAATACTCTGTCTCCTGCTGACCAGATCTACACACAATACTCTGTCTCCTGCTGACAGATCTACACACAATACTCTGTCTCCTGCTGACCAGATCTACACACAATACTCTGTCTCCTGCTGACAGATCTACACACAATACTCTGTCTCCTACTGACAGATCTACACTCAATACTCTGTCTCCTGCTGACCAGATCTACACACAATACTCTGTCTCCTACTGACCAGATCTACACACAATACTCTGTCTCCTGCTGACCAGATCTACACACAATACTCTGTCCCCTGCTGACAGATCTCCACACAATACTCTGTCTCTTGCTGACCAGATCTACACACAATACTCTGTCTCCTGCTGACCAGATCTACACACAATACTCTGTCTCCTGCTGACCAGATCTACACACAATACTCTGTCTCCTGCTGACAGATCTACACACAATACTCTATCTCCTACTGACCAGATCTACACACAATACTCTGTCTCCTGCTGACCAGATCTACGCTCAATACTCTGTCTCCTGCTGACCAGATGTACACACAATACTCTGTCTCCTGCTGACAGATCTACACACAATACTCTGTCTCCTGCTGACCAGACCTACACACAATACTCTGTCTCCTGCTGACCAGATCTACACACAATACTCTGTCTCCTGCTGACCAGACCTACACACAATACTCTGTCTCCTGCTGACCAGATCTACACACAATACTCTGTCTCCTGCTGACCAGATCTACACACAATACTCTGTCTCCTGCTGACCAGATCTACACACAATACTCTGTCTCCTGCTGACAGATCTACACACAATACTCTGTCTCCTACTGACAGATCTACACTCAATACTCTGTCTCTTGCTGACCAGATCTACACACAGTACTCTGTCTCCTGCTGACCAGATCTACACACAATACTCTGTCTCCTACTGACAGATCTATACACAATACTCTGTCTCCTGCTGACAGATCTACACACAATACTCTGTCTCCTACTGACAGATCTACACTCAATACTCTGTCTCCTGCTGACCAGATCTACACACAATACTCTGTCTCCTACTGACCAGATCTACACACAATACTCTGTCTCCTGCTGACCAGATCTACACACAATACTCTGTCTCCTGCTGACCAGATCTACACACAATACTCTGTCTCCTACTGACCAGATCTACACACAATACTCTGTCTCCTGCTGACCAGATCTACACACAATACTCTGTCTCCTGCTGACCAGATCTACACACAATACTCTGTCTCCTGCTGACCAGATCTACACACAATACTCTGTCTCCTACTGACCAGATCTACACACAATACTCTGTCTCCTGCTGACCAGATCTACACACAATACTCTGTCTCCTGCTGACCAGATCTACACACAATACTCTGTCTCCTGCTGACCAGATCTACACACAATACTCTGTCTCCTGCTGACCAGATCTACACACAATACTCTGTCTCCTGCTGACAGATCTACACACAATACTCTATCTCCTACTGACCAGATCTACACACAATACTCTGTCTCCTGCTGACCAGATGTACACACAATACTCTGTCTCCTGCTGACAGATCTACACACAATACTCTGTCTCCTGCTGCCCAGACCTACACACAATACTCTGTCTCCTGCTGACCAGATCTACACACAATACTCTGTCTCCTGCTGACCAGATCTACAGACAATACTCTGTCTCCTGCTGACCAGATCTACACACAATACTCTGTCTCCTGCTGACAGATCTACACACAATACTCTGTCTCCTGCTGACCAGATCTACACACAATACTCTGTCTCCTACTGACCAGATCTACACACAATACTCTGTCTCCTGCTGACCAGATCTACACACAATACTCTGTCTCCTGCTGATCAGATCTACACACAATACTCTGTCTCCTACTGACCAGATCTACACACAATACTCTGTCTCCTGCTGACCAGATCTACACACAATACTCTGTCTCCTGCTGACCAGATCTACGCTCAATACTCTGTCTCCTGCTGACCAGATCTACACTCCATACTGCAAGTATTGCCTAAGCAATGTTTTGTAATGTAATTTGAGGATTCTGCTCTTTATTCTCTGCCACAGCTCTGGCGTTCCGTTCAGGCATGTGGAAACTGTAGAGAGGGTGCAGAGGAAACGAGTCCACTGACACATCCATTTCATACTGCAACTTGCTACCCACCCCAAACTGCCCCGACTTGTCTCATCTGTTGCAAAGTGACACTATCTGTCAGTGGTGTCTGGTTGATCAGTACGTGGACAGTGCAGGGCCAACCTGTTGGTGCAGGATTCATTAATGACCAGTGTGCCCTAATCCAAAGTGATGATGCCCACTGTTTGGTGTCAGGGTAGACTAGTTACTGGTTGACAGACTTAGTCTTGGTCAGCATGGGTAGAGTGGGGCCAAATAGCCTGTGTCTGTGCTGAGTAACGGTGGTAGTGTGATGTGTGGATGTGGTCAGTGTTAGTTCATGCCTGGCTGCAGCCTGGGTATGTCAGTCTGGGCCAAATGGCCTTGGAACAATGTGACGTGTGGATGTTGTCACGGCTGGCTGCAGCCTGGGTATGTCAGTCTGGATAGGAGTGTGGGCCAAATGGCCTCTGTGCAGTGTGACGTGTGGATGTTATCATGCCTGGCTGCAGCCTGGGTATGTCAGTCTGGATAGGAGTGTGGGCCAAACGGCCTCTGTCTGTGCAGTGTGACGTGTGGATGTTGTCACGGCTGGCTGCAGCCTGGGTATGTCAGTCTGGATAGGGGTGTGGGCCAAATGGCCTCTGTCTGTGCAGTGTGACGTGTGGATGTTGTCACGGCTGGCTGCAGCCTGGGTATGTCAGTCTGGATAGGGGTGTGGGCCAAACGGCCTCTGTCTGTGCAGTGTGACGTGTGGATGTTGTCACGGCTGGCTGCAGCCTGGGTATGTCAGTCTGGATAGGGGTGTGGGCCAAACGGCCTCTGTCTGTGCAGTGTGACGTGTGGATGTTGTCACGGCTGGCTGCAGCCTGGGTATGTCAGTCTGGATAGGGGTGTGGGCCAAACGGCCTCTGTCTGTGCAGTGTGACGTGTGGATGTTGTCACGGCTGGCTGCAGCCTGGGTATGTCAGTCTGGATAGGGGTGTGGGCCAAACGGTCTCTGTCTGTGCAGTGTGACGTGTAGATGTGGTCACAGCTGGCTGCACCCTGCCCGCAGGCTAGGTTGTGAACATGTTGCTACATGCAGCTGTGTGTTAGACGTACAATGGAAATCAGAAACACAAACACTTGTAAACAGTCAGCTGATCCTCACAGCAGCTGCACTGCTTTGGAATACACACACTGTTTATACATTGTCCCACTCACTTGATTCATGAACATCAAAGGAACACTGGCTGATCTTGGCTCAAGAAATGTCCTAGAAACCCAGGACTGTTTGGTTTGACACTAGTGGGCTGGGAACATGGGGAAACTGGTTCCACACCTGCAAACATTGCACCGGTGACCAGGTCATACGTGGCTAGTGGAACTGGATCATACGTGGCCATTGGGTGGAGAGACCAGCTCACAAGTGGCCAGCCAGCAAGATGAATAAGTCATACATGGTCAGTGGGACCGGGACATGTGATAACAGGCAGAATGACCAGAATCAGGTTTAACATCACTGGTATAAGTTGTGAAATTTGTTGTTTTGTGGCAGCAGTACATTGCAATACATAATATAAAAAGATATAAATGTTAATAAGATGTACTGATTTGATTAAATTAATTTTTAATAAAATTAATTAAATAAGCAGTGCAAAGGGAGAGCAAATAAAATAGTGAAGTAGTGTTCATGGATTCATTGTCCATTCTGAAATCTTATGGCAAAAGGGTAGAAGCTATTCCTGAAGCATTGAATATTTGTCTTCAAGACCCTGTACCTCCTCTTATTGTAACAATGAGAAGAGGGCATAGAAACATATAAAACCTACAGCACAATACAGGCTCTTCAGCCCACAATGCTGTGCTGAACATGTACTTACATTAGAAATGACCTAGGGTTACCCATAGCCCTCTATTTTTCTAAGCTCCATGTACATATCTGGGAGTCTCTTAAAAGACCCTATTGTATCTGCCTCCACCACCGTCGCCGGCAGCCCATTCCATGCACTCACCACTCTGCGTAAAAAAAAACCCTGACATCTTCTCTGTACCTACTTCCAAGCACCTTAAAACTGTGCCCTCTCGTGTTACCATTTCAGTCCTGGGAAAAAGCCTCTGACTATCCACACAATCAATGCCTCTCATCGTCTGGGTTGAACTCCATCTGCCACTTCTCAGCCCAGTTTTGCATCCTATCAATGTCCCGCTGTAACCTCTGACAGCTCTCCACGCTATCCACAACACCCCCAACCTTTGTGTCATCAGCAAATTTACTAACCCATCCCTCCACTTCCTCATCCAGGTCATTTATAAAAATCACAAACAGAAGGAGTCCCAGAACAGATCCCTGAGGCACACCACTGATCACCAACCTCCATGCAGTGTATGACCTGTCTTTGCCTCTTTGCCTCCTACAAGCACTCTTTGCCTTCTGTGGGCAAGCCAGCTCTGGATCCACAGAGCAAGACCCCCTTGGAACCCGTACCTCCTTACTTTCTCAATAAACCCTGAATGGGGTACCTTATCAAATGCCTTGCTGAAATCCATATACACTACATCTACTGCTTTACCTTTATGAATGTGTTTAGTCACATCCTCAAAAAATTCACTCAGGCTTGTAAGGCACGACCTGCCCTTGACAAAGCCATGCTGACTATTCCTAATCATATTATGCTTCTCCAAATGTTCATAAATCTTGCCTCTCAGGATTGTTTCCATCAACTTACCAACCACTAAAGTAAGCAACACACATCAAAGTTGCTGGTGAACGCAGCAGGCCAGGCAGCATCTGTAGGAAGAGGTGCAGTCGACGTTTCAGGCCGAGACCCTTCGTCAGGACTAACTGAAGGAAGAGTTAGTAAGGGATTTGAAAGTTGGAGGGAGAGGGGGAGATCCAAAATGATAGGAGAAGACAGGAGGGGGAGGGATGGAGCCAAGAGCTGGACAGGTGATTGGCAAAAGGGGATACGAGATGATCATGGGACAGGAGGTCTGGGAAGAAAGACAAGTGGGGGGGGGAACCCAGAGGATGGGCAAGAGATATATTCAGAGGGACAGAGGGAGAAAAAGGAGAGTGAGAGAAAGAATGTGTGCATAAAAATAAGTAACAGATGGGGTACGAGGGGGAGGTGGGGCCTAGCGGAAGTTAGAGAAGTCGATGTTCATGCCATCAGGTTGGAGGCTACCCAGACGGAATATAAGGTGTTGTTCCTCCAACCTGAGTGTGGCTTCATCTTTACAGTAGAGGAGGCCGTGGATAGACATATCAGAATGGGAATGGGATGTGGAATTAAAATGTGTGGCCACTGGGAGATCCTGCTTTGTCTGGCGGACAGAGCGTAGATGTTCAGCAAAGCAGTCTTCCAGTCTGCGTCGGGTCTCGCCAATATATAAAAGGCCACATCGGGAGCACCGGACGCAGTATATCACCCCAGTCGACTCACAGGTGAAGTGTCGCCTCACCTGGAAGGACTGTTTGGGGCCCTGAATGGTGGTAAGGGAGGAAGTGTAAGGGCATGTGTAGCACTTGTTCTGCAGTAACATCGACTTCTCTAACTTCCGCTAGGCCCCACCTCCCCCTCGTACCCCATCTGTTACTTATTTTTATGCACACATTCTTTCTCTCACTCTCCTTTTTCTCCCTCTGTCCCTCTGAATATACCTCTTGCCCATCCTCTGGGTTCCCCCCCTCCTTGTCTTTCTTCCCGGACCTCCTGTCCCATGATCCTCTCGTATCCCCTTTTGCCAATCACCTGTACAGCTCTTGGCTCCATCCCTCCCCCTCCTGTCTTCTCCTATCATTTTGGATCTCCCCCTCCCCCTCCCACTTTCAAATCCCTTACTCACTCTCCCTTCAGTTAGTCCTGACGAAGGGTCTCGGCCTGAAACGTCGACTGTACCTCTTCCTAGAGATGCTGCCTGACCTGCTGCGTTCACCAGCAACTTTGATGTGTGTGGCTTGAATTTCCAGCATCTGCAGAATTCCTGTTGTTTGCATTTAAAACCACTAAAGTAAGTCTCACTGGTCTATAATTTCCTGGGTTATTTCTACTCCCTTTCTTGAACAAGGGAACAACATCTGCAACCCTCCAATCCTCTGGAACCTCTTCTGTACCCTTTGATGATGCAAAGATTATCGCCAGAGACACAGCAATCTCCTCCCTCACCTCCCACACTAGCCTGGGGTATATCTCGTCCAGTCCCAGTGACATATCCAACTTGATGCTTTCCAAAATCTCCAAGCCGATTTTTGAGGCATCACCTTTTGAAGATGTCCTCGATGGGGCGGGGGGGGGGGGGGTGGTTGGCGGTGTGAGGCTCGTGCTCTTGATGGAGCTGACTGAGCTTATAACTTCCTGCAGCTTTTTCTTGTCTTGTGCAGTGGCCCCTCCATACCAGTGATGCTCTCCATGGTACACCTGTAGAAATTTGTGGGTGTCTTTGGTGATATAGCCGGCTGGTGGCGTAGTGGCATCAGTGCCAGACTTCAGAGCGAAGGCTCACAAGTTCGAGCCCAGCCGGCTCCCTTGCACGCTTTCCATCTGTGCTGGGTTGAGCGTCGAGCTAGCAGCTCGGCCTCGTAAAAATAAGAAAGCCTGTTAAAAAAACGCTGTCATGACGGCGTCCCAATGACTCCACTCAGACTTAAGGGCTTTCTTCTTCTTCTTCTTTGGTGACATAGCAAGTCTTCTCAAGCTCCTAATGAAATATAGCCGGTGTCGTGCCTTTGTAATTGCATCAATATGTTGGGCCCAGGATAGATCTTCAGAGATGTTGACACCTGAGGCGACCAGGTGATGTGGTCCATGGGTGCGGGTCAGCCAGTGGGGTCTAAGCCAGTCTGCTACTTTCTGATATAAACACACCGTGGCATGGTTTGGCGATCTCTGTAGCCACCCAGTCACAATGCACAATGGCTCCGTCTGTCGAAGTAGACAATGGATGTGCCCGTTCCAGGGTGCAGACCTGGGCGATGAATATGGAGATCCTGGGCTGCCCAGACATCAAGATCCCCCTCTCGGCCTCACCGATGTGGCCCAAAGGAATGCGAAGCAGTACATTTGGCATCAGCTTGGCTGCAGGAGCTGCCGGGAGGTGACGTGATATGTCATCCAGCCATCTGAGGGGCTCTACTTCGGATTTGTGTAGGATTTACTCCTTAGCCTTCTCAGCCACCCAGTAACACTGCATATTTCAGTACCGTTCCCAGGAGCAGGGTAGGGGGTGGTCACATTCCAAGATGGGAGACAGAATGGGAACTTGACACCTCTATCTAAAGAAATTTGGCATGCCCCTGTTGCCCCTCACCAATTTTTATCAATGCACCGTAGAAAGCATCCTACCAGAATGCATAATGGCTTAGTGTGGCAACTATTCTGTCCATGGCAACAAGAAGCTACAGAGAGTTGTGGACACATTCCAGCACAGTCTCCCCTCCATCGACTCTGTCTACCCTTTTTGCTGCCTCAGTAAAGCAGGCATCATAATTAAACATCCCAGCCACCCTGCACATTTTCTCTTTTCCTCTCTCTCATCGACCTGAAAGTACGTTCCCCCCAGGCTCAGTGCAGTTATCAGACACTTGAACGGTCCCCTGGTACAATGAGATGGACTCTTGATCTCACAATCTAACTTTTGACCTTGCACTGTATTTTCTCTGTAACTTACAGTTTATTCTCTATTGTTGTTGTTTCACCTCGTTCTACCTCAATGCACTGTGTAATGAACAGTACCCAAGATAAGGTTTTCACTCTAGCTCAGTAGATGTGACAATAATAATCCAATTCCATTTGGTGAGAGGAGAAAAAGGTTGTGAGATTTCTCCCAGGTGGGGGTACCTCTCCTAGGTAGAGAAATTGAGGTGGGGAGAATCTCTCCTCTCTCCCAGGTAGGGGGTGGATGGGTGGGGTGGGCAAATGATCTCTCCTAGGTATAGAAGCAGGCTAGAGTCAGTCGTGTAGTGAATAGTTCCAGGAGAGGGAGATGGAAAGTAGTTTCTACACTGAGTACTTGTGAGTCCCCTGGGTGATGCCCACCTATGGAACGGGAGCATTTTCCGGGTAGGTTTTACAGACCCATCGGTTCCTAACGTGCGTGCGCACGTGTGTGTGTGTGTGTGTGTGTGTGTGTGTGTGTGTGTGTGTGTGTGTGTGTATTCTGTGCCTGTCCCTGTCCCTGTGATGGGGTTGCTGTTGTCCTGGTCCCCATGGTGCCTGTAGCAGCCCAGAAGCACGTTGGTGCATGGTTTAATTGTCTGTTTGTCTGCTTTGGGGTGTTTGTCATTCCCACACTGAACAAAGTCACTGTAAATCTCTCGTCTGCTCACAATGCTCAGCCTCTTGAACTCGTTCATGTGCAGCCCAGTCGGGTTATTCTGTCTAAGAGGCTGGTGCTGTGCACGTTATAACTAATTTCACCCTTAACTTCACTGTAGAAAGCTCGGTCTTTAACTGTGGTGATTAAACTGTCAGAGCAGAGGTTCGGTGTTGAATTAATTTATTAATGGTGACTCCTTCCCTTCTTTCATAAGAAGGTAGTGAGAAGATACTGGATTTACCACTCTCCTCCACCCTGAACCTCTTCCCCCCCCCCACCTGGGGTAATGACTCCACCCCTGGTCGCCTACCTCCCACGTAAAAACCTCTACACACTCCTGGAAACTTCAACCCCGCCGCCCCACCCTGGGGTAATGACTGCACCCTAGCCCCCTCTCTACACTCTAAAAGCCTTACCCCATCCTGAAAGCACACCCTGCCCTGGGGTAATGACTGCCTCACTCCACACTGAACTATTCCTCACCCCCAAGCCCCTCCTACTGGATGAGTTCTTCTTGTGCCTACAGTCTGGCTGCTGCCCTCTGAACCCCCAAAGGATGTTATGCTACTGTGAAGAAGCTAGTTCAATCCAGATTGTTCTTGAACAGAGAACAGTACAGGCCCTTCATCCCACAATGTTGTGCCTACCTTTTAATTAACCTCATGATCAATCTAACCAAGCATAGCAGTGGCTGAGTGAAACGTTGAGGCAGTAAGGCCGAAATGCCCACTCTCAGTCAGTTGACGCTGCCTGCCAGATGTGAGGAAGGTTATCCAAGGTTACACCGGGATACAGAACAACTGGGCAAGTGGGCCCAGGAATGGCAGATGGAGTCTGGTTGGTTTTGGGAAGTTAAACCAGAGCGGGACCTAGACTGTGAATGGCAAAACCCCGGAGAGTGTCATAGAACAGAGAGTCCTTGGGTACGGGTCTCTCCTGAAAGCGGAGACATATTAGATGAGGAAAGTATACAGCATGCTGGCCTTCATCAGTTAAGACAGCAAGCACAGGAGATGGGATATCCTGTTACATCTGAATGGGACATTGATGATACCATACCTGGCATACTGTGCACAACTGTAAAAACTGTGCCTGCTGTAGAAAGCCTCAGATCAGAGGGATACTCCTTTAGAACAGAGATGAAAAGGAATTTCTTTAGCCAGAGGATGTAGAATTCATTGCTATAGACAGCTGTAGAGGCCAAATCATTGGGTACATTTAAGGCGGATGTTGATAGGTTCTAGATTAGTTAGGGTGTCAAAAGTTCTGAGGGAAAGCAAGGGAAGGAGGTTGAAAGGGATAGTAGAAGAAATGGCAGAGCAGATTCGATGGGCCAAATGGCTTAATTTGGCTTCTATGTTTTATGGTATTTTGTAAGGGTGTGATTAAGCTGAAGAAGGTGCTGAAACAATTCACCAGGATGTTACCGGGGCTGGAGGGCTTGAGTTATGAGGAGGGGCTGGACAGGACTGGGTGGATCTTTCCTGAATGGAAGGAGTTTGAGGGGTGATGTGGTGCACCCCGTTCCTGCGCATTCCAATTTGCTAGAGCTCCTGCCCATTCCCGGTTCCCAGTAACCAGTGGGAAGGGGTCCCACTGCCCAGATTTTGCAGTGGGACAGATGTTCTCTGTGTTCCTGCCTGTGTTACACCAAGCGGAGGAACCGCCCCACTAAATGATTGCATGTGAGGTTGTTTTGAGGGGAAAATGGCATTGATACAATTTAAAATGATTATAACAATTCTGCACAATTATATAAAAAACACAAATAAAATTGGCGTCGCAGATACCCCTGCCTGTCGACATTTGGCTGTGTGGAAGCTGATTTTCACTGGACCAAGTCTATATTGTTAAAGTTTGGACTAAGTTCAGAGATACAGACTCCCTGAGGTGCTGTGTTCGCCTACTGTCCCCAGTGTTTTGCTGTGCTGATCTTTGGCAAGCGTTGTCGTTAGGAAGTGATGGTAATATCAGTCAAACAGACTGCCAAACCACATCAGACAGACGCTATGATTATTAAACCATCTTGTCTACTCGATGTCAACACGCCAAGGGAAGGCACTTTGCTCTTGTTAAAGCTGATGTTTCTAGCCACATCAGTAGTCAGCATGAGTGTTCGCCTGTCAGTCAGTGTGTGTGTTTGCAGAACTTTGAAGCAGTGCAGCCCAGCTCAGACTGGAAACCTCCTCAAACATTGCTGGTGTCTGAGGAAGCAGGGCCGGCTCGTTCATCAGTGGCGTCTCGACAGACATCTGCTGGCAGGGAGCGGTCTGTGCTGATATCTGGCACTGGGCAGACAGTCTGGGCTGCTGTCTGGCACTGGAGGACGGTTTGGGCTGACATCTGATAGTGGGGGTGTGTGGGGAGATTGAGGGGGGAGTCGAGGGTATTGAGTGGGAGGAGGTGGAGAACAAAGGTAACAAAGCCTCAGGCTGGGGTCCCGCCAAATGTGAGGACTGAGTGGAAATTTTTCTTTTCACTGGGAGCTTGTAACGCCCTCGGAGAAGGGGAGTTGTTGTGTTCCCGGGAGCCAGAATAGGGTAACTCTCTCGGACAAGGGGAGTTGTTGTGTTTCCCGGGAGCCAGAATGGGGTAACTCTCTCGGACGAGGGGAGTTGTTGTGTTTCCCTGGAGCGGGAATGGGGTAACTCTCTCGGACAAGGGGAGTTGTTGTGTTTCCCGGGAGCCAGAATGGGGTAACCCTCTCGGACAAGGGGAGTTGTTGTGTTTCCCGGGAGCTGGAATGGGGTAATTCTCTCGGACAAGGGGAGTTGTTGTGTTTCCCGGGAGCCGGAATGGGGTAATTCTCTCAGACAAGGGGAGTTGTTGTGTTCCCGGGAGCCAGAATGGGGTAACTCTCTCGGACAAGGGGAGTTGTTGTGTTCCCGGGAGCCAGAATGGGGTAACTCTCTCGGACAAGGGGAGTTGTTGTGTTTCCCTGGAGTGGGAATGGGGTAACTCTCTCAGACAAGGGGAGTTGTTGTGTTTCCCGGGAGCCAGAATGGGGTAACTCTCTCGGACAAGGGGAGTTGTTGTGTTTCCCGGGAGCTGGAATGGGGTAATTCTCTCGGACAAGGGGAGTTGTTGTGTTTCCCGGGAGCTGGAATGGGGTAATTCTCTCGGACAAGGGGAGTTGTGTTTCCCGGGAGCCAGAATGGGGTAACCCTCTCGGACAAGGGGAGTTGTTGTGTTTCCTGGGTAATTCTCTTGGACAAGGGGAGTTGTTGTGTTTCCCGGGAGCCGGAATGGGGTAACTCTCTCGGACAAGGGGAGTTGTTGTGTTTCCCGGGAGCCGGAATGGGGTAACTCTCTCGGACAAGGGGAGTTGTTGTGTTTCCCGGGAGCCGGAATGGGGTAATTCTCTCAGACAAGGGGAGTTGTTGTGCTTCCCGGGAGCCGGAATGGGGTAACTCTCTCGGACAAGGGGAGTTGTTGTGTTTCCCGGGAGCTGGAATGGGGTAATTCTCTCGGATAAGGGGAGTTGTTGTGTTTCCCAGGAGCCGGAATGCGGTAACTCCCTTGGGCAAGGGGAGTTGTTGTGTTTCCCGGGAGCTGGAATGGGGTAATTCTCTCGGACAAGGGGAGTTGTTGTGTTTCCCAGGAGCCGGAATGGGGCAACTCCCTTAGGCAAGGGGAGCTTGTGTGTTTCCCGGGAGCCGGAATGCGGTAACTCCCTCGGACAAGGGGAGTTGTTCTGCTCCTTGTGCTGAATCTGAGCCAGCTGCAAGATTCCACAGTCAGTTGTCACTATACAGTTCAAACCTCTTCATCTCGTCCCAACAAATCAATTGATCTTCCCTCACAGGTGAGCAGACCTCCCCTCTCAGCCACATGCAGGTAGCAATGTAATTGATGTTACCTGCAGGTTAGTCATGAGAGGGCTGGCGTGGTGATCACAGGTGGACAGGTAAGTAACTGTATGATGTTACCTGTAGGTTGGTGGTGAGAGGGCTGGCATGGTGATCACAGGTGGACAGGTAAGTAACTGTATGATGTTACTTGTAGGTTGGTGGTGAGAGGGCTGGCGTGGTGATCACAGGTGGACAGGTAAGTAACTGTATGATGTTACCTGTAGGTTGGTGGTGAGAGGGCTGGCATGGTGATCACAGGTGGACAGGTAAGTAACTGTATGATGTTACCTGTAGGTTGGTGGTGAGAGGGCTGGCATGGTGATCACAGGTGGACAGGTAAGTAACTGTATGATGTTACCTGTAGGTTGGTGGTGAGAGGGCTGCTGCAGTGACCACAGTTTATACAGGTTTATTTCATTTCTCACACTTGGCCGAGGAACTGGCATCTCTGCTGGGAGTTGGACTGGGGTGCCAGAGAGAGGAGGAATTTGCTTCTTTGTGCATACCGGTTCCCTGTAGTGGGGCCAGTTTTCATTTGTCTCATCTTGTACTGGGTTGGTGATCTCCAACACACAAACTGGCTTCATTTTCTGAGACCAGGTCCTGATGTTTGATCATTACACACTTCAGTAAATTATAAGCAGATGGCGACAGAACTTCAGGTATCTTCCTGCAAGTTCAGAAATCCTGTAACATTCCCATACTGGTGTGCGCTGGGATGAGACATTTCACCGCGGGTAAAAGATACTCTATCTGTGCCTCTCAGAATCATGTAACATCTTTATCAGATTTCCCCTCAGCGTTCGCTGCTCCAGAAAAAACAACCCAGGTTTGTTCACTGTCTAATCCAGGCAGCATCCTGGTGAGCCTCTGCAAAGACTCGATATCCTTCCTAGAATGGCATGACCACAACAGTACGCAATACTCCAGATGCAACTTAACTAGAGTTTTATAAAGCTGCAAAACTTCCTGACTTTAGAGATAATTGCCTCAATGTGTTAGGCAAGCACACGATATGCCTTCTCTAATGAGGAAGCTGCAGGTGGGACTGGGCGGAGCTAATTTTGACTCTACAAAGTGATAGCACAAGTAACCCAGCTGATGTTTCTGAATGCCACAGAAGAGGCTTGGAGGCCTGGAGGCCTGGAGGCTTGTCTGTCTGAGTGTGTGATAGTTGGAGGGTGGGAAAGGCACTTGTTTTGACTGGAGGCCTGTTGGAGTGGTGAGAATAGGAGGGTGGGAAAGGCACTTGTGTTGTGTTCTGCAGAACATTATGGACATGCTAGGTTGGTGCCACAGTGTGTGGTGACACTTGCGGGCTGCCCCCAGCACAGTGTTGGGTGTGTTAGTTGTTAACACAAACAACACATTTCACTGTAGGTTTCGATATACACGTGATAAATAAATCTGAATCTGAATCTGCAGAACCGTGAGGGCAGGGTTGTGGAGGAGAGCTGGGGTTTACCATAACACCCATTACTTGATGGACCCATGGGAATCCTGCCAGGCACCAACAGGAGCAAAAAGGACAGGGTGGAAATTGGGACTGTCTGCTAATGATAATACCTCAGAAAGGTGGCATCCATCATTAAGGACCCCTGTCACCCAGGACATGCCCTCTTCTCATTGCTATCATCAAGGAAGAAGTACAGGAGACTGAAGGCTCACACTCAATGTTTCAGGAACAGCTTTTCCCCTCTGCCATAGATTTCTGAATGGACAATGAACCCATGAATACCGCCTCACTATTTTGCACTACTTAAGTATTTTTATAAATACTTATTGTAATTTATAGTTGTTTTATTATTATGTTTGTGTGGAGTTCTGCATAGGTATGTTCCAATCAGACAAGGAATGGATGGTAGGGTACAGGAACCGTGGTGTACAAAGGCTGTTGTAAATCTAGTCAAGAAGAAAAGAAGAGCTTATGAAAGGTTCAAAAAACTAGATAATGATAGAGATCTAGAAGATTATAAAGCTAGCAGGAAGGAGCTTAAAAAGGAAATTTGGAGAGCCAGAAGGGAACATGAGAAGGCCTTGGTGAGCAGGATTAAGGAAAACGCCAAGGCATTCTACAAGTACATGAAGAGCAAGAGGATAAGATGCGAGAGAATAGGGCCAATCAATTGTGGAGCTTTCGGAAAGCATCAAGTTGGATAAATCACCGGGACTGGAATAGATGTACCCCAGGCTACTGTGGGAGGCAAGGAAGAAGATTGCCGAGCCTCTGGTGCTGCTCTTTGCATCATCAATGAGGACAGGAGAGGTTCCAGAGGATTGGAGGGTTGCGGATGTTGTTCCATTATTCAAGAAAGGGAGTAGAGATAGCCCAGGAAATTATAGACCAGTGAGTCCTACTTCAGTGGTTGGTAAGTTGATGGAGAAGATCCTGAGAAGCAGGATTTATGAACATTTGGAGAGGTATAATATGATTAGGAATAGTCAGCATGGCTTTGTCAAAGGCAGGTCGTGCCTTACGAGCCTGATTGAATTTTTTGAGGATGTGAGTAAACACATTAATGAAGGTAGAGCAGTAGATGTAGTGTAAATGGATCTCAGCAAGGCATTTGACAAGGTATCCCATGCAAGGCTTATTGAGAAAGTAAGGAGGCATGGGATCCAAAGGGACATTGCTTTGTGGATCCAGAACTGGCTTGCCCACACGAAGGCAAAGAGTGGTTGTAGACGGGTCATATTCAGCATGGAAGTTGGTCACCAGTGGATGAAGAAGTGGAGGATTGGGTTAGTAAATTTGCTGATGACACAAAGGTTGGAGGTGTTGTGGATAGCGTGGAGGGCTGTCAGAGGTTACAATGGAACATTAATAGGATGCAAAACTGGGCTGAGAAGTGGCAGATGGAGTTCAACCCAGATAAGTGTGAAGTGGTTCATTTTGGTAGGTCAAATATGATGACAGAATATAGTATTAGTGGTTAGACTCTTGGCAGTGTGGAGGATCAGAGGGATCTTGGGATCCGAATCCATAGGACACTCAAAGCTGCTACGCAGGTTGACTCTGTGGTTAAGAAAGCATACGGTGCATTGGCCTTCATCAATTGTGGGACTGAGTTTAAGAGCCGAGAGGTAATGTTGCAGCTATATAGGACCCTGGTCAGACCCCACTTGGAGTACTGTGCTCGGTTCTGGTCACTTCACTATAGGAAGGAAGTGGAAACCATAGAAAGAGTGCAGAGGAGATTTACAAGAATGTTGCCTGGATTGGAGAGCATGCTTATGAGAATAGGTTGAGTGAACTCGGCCTTTTCTCCTTGGAGCGGTGGAGGATGAGAGGTGACCTGATAGAGGTGTATAAGATGATGAGAGGCAATGATCCTGTGGATAGTCAGAGGCTTTTTCCCAGGGCTGGAATGGCTAACACGAGAGGGCACAGTTTTAAGATGCTTGGAAGCAGGTACAGAGGAAATGTCAGGGGGAAGTTTTTTTATGCAGAGTGGTGAGTGCGTGGAATGGGCTGCCGGCAACGATGGGGGAGGTGGATATGATAGGGTCTTTTAAAAGATCCCTGGACAGCTATATGGAGCTCAGAAAAATAGAGTGCTATGGGTAACCCTAGGTAATCTCTAAGGTAGGTACATGTTTAGCACAGCTTTGTGGCCCGAGAGGCCTGTATTGTGCTGTAGGTTTTCTATGTTTCTATGTATTGCAATGTACTGCCATCGCAAAACAAATTTCACAACCTGTCTGCGGATGATATTAAACCTGATTTGGATAATGGAATCATTGCAAAGTCTGTGAATGAGCTGACTTCAGTGGGAGATACAAAAACAGCTGGCTTTTCTCCTGTCCCGAAACTGTCACTGTGACTCCATGATCCAGTCCTGGTTAGGAGAATAACTGCTTTTCACTTGCTGACTTCAGGAACATTTACTCAGTCACTGGTCTCTGCTCACTCTGTTGTGTTGTCTGTGTCTGGGTGTGTGTGTGTGTGAGTGCGAGTATCTGTGTGTGAACGTGATTGTGGGTGTGTCTGTGTGAGTGTGAGTGTGAGTGTGAGCCAGACACAGAACAATAGTGAGTCATTATGTAAAAGAGCAGAGGGACGATCCTTCACTGGAAGAATTTAGGTCACGTGATAACTGCTTTTTTGACTAATCTCATCACCATGGGAGCAAGCTTTGAGAAGAAATAAAATATACAGCAAGTGTTGGTGATGTGGTGCAGGAATGTGTCTCCCAGCTCCGGGACAGACATTCTCTCCCACCGGCTGCCCCTGCTGTTACCCGGGCGGGAAGCGACTGGTGTGAGCAGCCAGACGCTAAAGGAAATCCCAGAGCTGTGGTGGAGCGGGCAGTGAGAGAGGGAGGGGAGAGCTGGTTTCAGGTGAGTGCGCCTCGTTGGGAATAGCTCAGGTGTGGAGAGAGACAAATAGAGGGTCTGCCTGTGCTCACAGGTGTTGGTCTTGGCCCAGGAGACTTGCTACAGTCCCCAGCACAAGGATCTGAGGTTCTTGATGTCGGACTGCAGACAGGCAGAGATAAGAGCGGACTGCATTGGAGTGGGAGAGAGAGTGGAGAACAGGACCAAGGAAGGCGATGCATAATAGGAGTGGCAACTGCGTTCATTTGACAAATTGTGCTTTGAAATGGTGTCTCCTCAAAAAGTGAGTCTCAGATAACAATCTCTGTCCCAGTTTGTGCATCGCAAGCACGGCCATGGTGATTGGTATGGGAGGAGTTAGGTCAGTGTCTGTACTTCAGCCCAGACAGTCGGTGGATGGAAAGGGTGATGCAGTGTTGGTATGGCCTGAAGTCTCCTGAGAGATGACCCCTCTCTACTGAGAGCAAGACAAGGCCAGACCATTGAAACCCCGCAGAAGCCCAGGCAACTCAGAGACTTCCAATACGATGTAAGGTGCTCAGTGTGGGAGGGGAGCCTGTAACTGGCTGTGGGACAGTAGCAGCGAAACAGCCTCAGGGCTGGGTTGTGGGTGGGTATAGCCAGGATACTGGGGCATACAGGGGTGCATATGGCCAAGGGGCTGGGCAGTACCAGGGTGCGTACGGCTCAGGTATTGGGGCAGTACGCGGGTGTGTACAGCCTGGGGGCTATGGCGCATATGGCCCAGGGGCAAGGCAGTGTACGGCCCGGGGCCTGTGGTGCGTATGGCCCAGTGTACGGCCTGGGGATTGCATCAGTGCTGAGGTGTGTATGGCCCGGGATCTGGGTCAGTGCTGGGGTGCATACGTGCATATGGCCCGGGGACTCTGTCAGTGCCGGGGGGAGTATGGCCTGGGGGCCCAGTCAGTGTCAGGGTGCAAACGGCCCAGGGTCTGTGGTGTGTATGGTCAGGAGGCCAGGGCAGGAGCAGTGTCGGGCTGCGTACGACCCACGGGCCCGTGGCGCATATGTTCTGGGGGCTGGGGAGCTAACAGTCTAGGGGCGTATGTTCTGGGGGCTGGAGAGCTTATGGTCTGGGGGCATATGTGTCGGGGGCTGAGGAGCTTACGGCCTGGGTTCTGGTCAATGCCGGGGTATGTACAACCCAGGGTCTGGCGTGTGAATGGCCGGGAGGCCGGGGCAAGGTCAGTGCTGGGGAGTGTATGGTCAGGGGTTGGAGAAATGGCAGTCTTGTGGGGGCGGGGGTGCATGGTCCGAGGTCTGGGTCAGTGCCAGGGTGTATACGGCCCGTGGACTGGGATGCGTACAGCCGGGGGCCAGGTCAGTGCTGGTGTGCGTACGGCCGGGGGTCTGAGGTGCACATGGTGGGGGGGAGTGCGGGTCAAAGCCGGGGGGTGTACATCCCAGGGTCCAGGGTGCGTATGGCCTGGTGGCTGGGGAGCTTACGGCAGGGGGTCTGGAATGCGTACAGCGGGGGGACCGGGTCAGTGCTAGGGTTGTGTACTGTCAGGGTAATGGGAAGTATCCTGTTGTTGCGAGGGGCTCTTCTCACAGCCAGGGGACTGTGGTGAGCTCTGGACAATTCTCCCCTTGCACTGTTGCCGTCATTCCCTCGGTCACTTGTTCCCTCGCTCCCTCTCTCCCTTGTTCCCTCGCTTCCTCGCTCCCTTGTTCCCTCACTCCCTTGTTCCCTCGCTCCCTTGTTCCCTCACTCCCTCGCTCCCTTGTTCCCTCACTCCCTTGCTCCCTTGTTCCCTCACTCCCTCGCTCCCTTGTTCCCTCGCTCCCTCGTTATCTCACTCATTTCTCTCTTGTGCCGTTCTGTTCTTCTGTGCTGCTTGAGGGAGATCTGGTCTGTCTGGTGGGCAATGATGGTCCTGGTGAATGTGACCACAGGTCTTGGATTTTCCAGCAGTCTAGGCAAAGCTCATTGTATATTTGCACATTGGAGAGAGGTTCACAATGTCTACCACATACCCGGCCCATGGTCAACCATCCATCTTTCAAGTGGCTTTCCCCTCTCACTTTCCACACCGCCTTGCTACCTGATCTCTTGTTTCAGCAATGAAACCAAGTGGAACCTTCTGCCTACACAGCAGGAGGGAAGTTGAGCTCACCACGGGCCTGTACCCCAACTCCCTGTGAGGGACTGAGCTCACCATGGGCCTGTACCCCAACTCCCTGTGAGGGACTGAGCTCACCATGGGCCTGTACCCCAACTCCCTGTGAGGGACTGAGCTCACCATGGGCCTGTACCCCAACTCCCTGTGAGGGACTGAGCTCACCACGGGCCTGTACCCCAACTCTGTCTGAGGGACTGAGCTCACCACGGGCCTGTACCCCAACTCCCTGTGAGGGACTGAGCTCACCACGGGCCTGTACCCCAACTCCCTGTGAGGGACTGAGCTCACCATGGGCCTGTACCCCAACTCTGTGTGAGGGACTGAGCTCACCACGGGCCTGTACCCCAACTCTGTCTGAGGGACTGAGCTCACCACGGGCCTGTGCCCCAACTCTGTCTGAGGGACTGAGCTCACCACGGGCCTGTACTCCAACTCCCTGTGAGGGACTGAGCTCACTACGGGCCTGTACCCCAACTCTGTCTGAGGGACTGAGCTCACCAAGGGCCTGTACCCCAACTCTGTGTGAGGGACTGAGCTCACCATGGGCCTGTACCCCAACTCTGTGTGAGGGACTGAGCTCACCATGGGCCTGTACCCCAACACTGTGTGAGGGACTGAGCTCGCCACAGGCCTGTACTCCAACTCCCTGTGAGGAAGTCCTTGTTGTCTCTGAGACAGAGTGACTCAGTGTTACATAAATCGCAGCCAGTTGACAAGAGAACGGATCTGTGAGACGAAATATGCAAACTGCATATCCTGGAAAGCTGAAATGGTGGTGGTACTCCGCAGGTCAAGCAGCATCCGCAGAGAAAGGAATGGAGTTAATACGAGGTGTGATTGATAAGTTCATGGCCTAAGGTAGAAGGAGTCAATTTTAGAAAACCTAGCACATTTATTTTTCAACATAGTCCCCTCCTACATTTACACACTTAGTCCAGCGGTCGTGGAGCATACGGATCCCTTCTTCGTAGAAGTGGTCCACAGCAGGGGTGATTGATAAGTTCGTGCCCTAAGGTAGAAGGCATTAATCTTAGAAAACCTAGCACATTTATTTTTCCTACATTTACGCTCTTAGTCCAGCGGCCGTGGAGCATATGGATCCCTTCTTCGTAGAAGTCGGCGTCTTGGATCTCCAGAAGTGGTCCACAGCAGGGGTGATTGATAAGTTCGTGGCCTACGGTAGAAGGAGATGAGTTATTAACTTCAAACTGTCTGCATTATCACTCAAAGAGTTGAACTGCACGTGCATGTAATGAGAGGGTCTTGGATCTCCAGGTGGTCCTCAGCAGGGGTGATTGATAAGTTCGTGGCCTTAGGTAGAAGGCGATGAGTTATACAGCTCTCGTTACATGCACATGCAGTTCAACTCTTTGAGTGAAAATGCAGAAAGTTTGAAATTAATAACTCATCTCCTTCTACCTTAGGCCACGAACTTATCAATCACCCCTACGACCACTTCTAGAGGTACAAGATACCGACTTCTATGAAGAAGGGATCTGTATGCTCCATGACCACTGGACTAAGTGTGTAAATGTAGGAAAAATAAATGTGCTAGGTTTTCTAAGATTAATGCCTTCGACCTTAGGGCACGAACTTATCAATCACCGCTCGTATTTCATGTCTATTCCTTTCACTGAAGCAGCCAAACCTTCCTGACTGGATGATTACCTCCATATCTCACCCCACAGATGCTACCTGACCTGCTGAGTGTTTCTGTTGTTGAGGGTTGGTCACACCACCTAAAGCTGAGGAGCTGACAAGAATCATAGAATGTTTACAATGAGAAGGTGGCCATTTAGTCCATCAGGTCTGTTCTGGCCCTGTATAAGATTAATCTAGCAGTCCAACTCCCGACCTGTTCTCCAGATCCAGTTATGGAGTTATGGAAATGTATAGCATAGAGACAGGCCTTTCCGCCCACATTCTCCCTGCTGGCTGAGATGCCGATCTACACTGACTCTATTTGCTTGCATTCAGTCATATCACTCCTGTACAAGCACCTTTTTCAAATATTGTAGTCTCCACCACCTCCTTTGGCAGCTCGTTTGAGATACCCACCACCCTCTGAACAAACCTACACCCCTGTTCCCCTTTGTATCTCTCCTCCTCTCCTCCTTCATCTTAAACCTGTGTCTAGTTCCACATTACCCTGCTCTGGGGAAAAGTCTCTGTCTACGCTATCTATGCCTCATAGTTTATAAAACTCTTTCAATTAAACTTCAAAGTAAATTTATTATCAAAGTAGCTATATGTCATTATACACTAACCTGAGATTCATATTCTTGCGGGCATTTACACAAATACAACAATTTTCCGAACTGTACATAAACAAACAAACACTGATGGACAACCAATGTGCAAAAGCAGATAAATAGTGCAAGTAAAAATAATCCTGAAAACTGGAGTTGTAAAGCCATTGAAAGTGAAATCAGATCAGAGTTGGGGTGAGAGAACTTCTTCACACTGGTTCAGGAGCTTGCTGGTTGAGAGGTAATAACTGTTCCTGAACCTGGTGGTGTGGGGCTAGAGGCTCCCGTGCCTCCTGTCCGGTGGTAGTAGTGAGAAGGGGGCAGAGGCTGGATGGTGGCGGTCTTCAATAATGGATGCTGCTTTCTTATGGCTGTGCTCCATGTCGATGTGCTCAATGGTGGGGAAGTCGTTGTGATAGACACTTTCTGTAGGCTTTTCCATTTCTGGGTACTGGTGGAATCTACACAAATTTGTGAGACAGTGGAGGTGCTGTTGAGCCACCTTTGTGATGGCATTTATGTGCTGGTCCCTGGACAGATCTCCCATATGTTAATGCCAAGGAATTTAAAGCTATAGACCCTCTCAACCTCTGACCCCGACGAGTAGAAACATAGAAACATAGAAAATAGGTGCAGGAGTAGGCCATTCGGCCCTTCGAGCCTGCACCGCCATTCAGTATGATCATGGCTGATCATCCAACTCAGAACCCTGCACCAGCCTTCCCTCCATACCGCCTGATCCCTTTAGCCACAAGGGCCATATCTAACTCCCTCTTAAATATAGCCAATGAACCAGCCCCAACTGTTTCCTGTGGCAGAGAATTCCACAGATTCACCACTCTCTGTGTGAAGAAGTTTTTCCTAATCTTGGTCCTAAAAGGCTTCCCCTTTATCCTCGAACTGTGACCCCTCGTTCTTGACTTCCCCAATATCGGGAACAATCTTCCTGCATCTAGCCTGTCCAACCCCTTTAGGTTTTATATGTTTCAATCAGATCCCCCCTCAATCTTCTAAATTCCAACGAGTATAAGCCTAATTCATCCAGTCTTTCATCATATGAAAGTCCTGCCATCCCAGGAATCAATCTGGTGAACCTTCTTTGTACTCCCTCTATGGCAAGGATGTCTTTCCTCAGATTAGGGGACCAAAACTGCACACAATACTCCAGGTGTGGTCTCACCAAGGCCTTGTACAACTGCAGTAGTACCTCCCTGCTCCTGTACTCGAATCCTCTTGCTATAAATGCCAGCATACCATTCGCCTTTTTCACCGCCTGCTGTACCTGCATGCCTACTTTCAATGACTGGTGTATAATGACACCCAGGTCTCGTTGCACCTCCCTTTTTCCTAATCGGCCACCATTCAGATAATAATCTGCTTTTGCCACCAAAGTGGATAACTTCACATTTACCCACATTAAATTGCATCTGCCATGAATTTGCCCACTCACCTAACCTATCCAAGTCACCCTGCATCCTCTTAGCATCCTCCTCACAGCTAACACTGCCACCCAGCTTCGTGTCATCCGCAAACTTGGAGATGCTGCATTTAATTCCCTCATCCAAGTCATTAATATATATTGTAAACAACTGGGGTCCCAGCACTGAGCCTTGCAGTACCCCACTAGTCACTGCCTGCCATTCTGAAAAGGTCCCGATTATTCCCACTCTTTGCTTCCTGTCTGCCAACCAATTCTCTATCCACATCAATACCTTAACCCCAATACCGTGTGCTTTAAGCTTGCACACTAATCTCCTGTGTGGGACCTTGTCAAAAGCCTTTTGAAAATCCAAATATACCACATCCACTGGTTCTCCCCTATCCACTCTACTAGTTACATCCTCAAAAAATTCTATGAGATTCGTCAGACATGATTTTCCTTTCACAAATCCATGCTGACTTTGTCCGATGATTTCACCGCTTTCCAAATGTGCTGTTATCACATCTTTGATAACTGACTCTAGCAGTTTCCCCACCACCGATGTTAGGCTAACCGGTCTATAATTCCCTGGTTTCTCTCTCCCTCCTTTTTTAAAAAGTGAGGTTACATTAGCCACCCTCCAATCCTCAGGAACTAGTCCAGAATCTAAAGAGTTTTGAAAAATTATCACTAATGCATCCACTATTTCTTGGGCTACTTCCTTAAGCACTCTGGGATGCAGACCATCTGGCCCTGGGGATTTATCCGCTTTTAATCCCTTCAATTTACCTAACACCACTTCCCTACTAACATGTATTACCCTCAGTTCCTCCATCTCACTAGACCCTCTGTCCCCTACTATTTCCAGAAGATTATTTATGTCCTCCTTAGTGAAGACAGAACCAAAGTAATTATTCAGTTGGTCTGCCACGTCCTTGCTCTCCATAATCAATTCACCTGCTTCTGTCTGTAGGGGACCTACATTTGTCTTAACCAATCTTTTTCTTTTCACATATCTATAAAAGCTTTTACAGTCCGTTTTTATGTTCCCCGCCAGTTTTCTCTCATAATCTTGTTTCCCCTTCCTAATTAAGCTCTTTCTCCTCCTCTGCTGAACTCTGAATTTCTCCCAGTCCTCAGGTGAGCCACTTTTTCTGGCAAATTTGTATGCTTCTTCTTTGGAATTGACACTATCGTTAATTTTCCTTGTCAGCCACGGGTGCACTACTTTCCTTGATTTATTCTTTTGCCAAACTGGGATGAACAATTGTTGTAGTTCATCCATGCGATCTTTAAATGCTTGCCATTGCATATCCACCGTCAACCCTTTAAGTGTCATTTGCCAGTCTATCTTAGCTAATTCACGTCTCATACTTTCAAAGTTACCCTTCTTTAAGTTCAGAAGCTTTGTTTCTGAATTAACTATGTCACTCTCCATCTTAATGAAGAATTCCACCATATTATGGTCACTCTTACCCAAGGGGCCTCTCACGACAAGATTGCTAATTAACCCTTCCTCATTGCTCAATATCCAGTCTAAAATAGCCTGCTCTCTAGTTGGTTCCTCGACATGTTGGTTCAAAAAACCATCCCGCATACATTCCAAGAAATCCTCTTCCTCAGCACCCTTACCAATTTGGTTCACCCAATCTACATGTAGATTGAAGTCACCCATTATAACTGCTGTTCCTTTATTGCACACATTTCTAATTTCCTGTTTAATACCATCCCCAACCTCACTACTACTGTTAGGTGGCCTGTACACAACTCCCACCAGCGTTTTCTGCCCCTTAGTGTTATGCAGCTCTACCCATATCGATTCCACATCTTCCCGGCTTATGTCCTTCCTTTCTATTGCGTTAATCTCCTCTCAAACCAGCAACGCCACCCCACCTCCTTTTCTTTCATGTCTATCCCTCCTGAATATTGAATATCCCTGAATGTTGAGCTCCCATCCTTGGTCACCCTGGAGCCATGTCTCCGTGATCCCAACTATATCATAATCATTAATAACAATCTGCACTTTCAATTCATCCACCTTGTTATGAATGCTCCTTGCATTGACACACAAACCTTCAGGCTTGCTTTAACAATTCTCTTAGCCCTTATACAATTATGTTGAAAAGTGGCCCTTTTTGATGCTTGCCCTGGATTTGTCGGCCTGCCACTTTTACTTTTCACCTTACTACTTTTTGCTTCTACCCTCAATTTACACCCCTCTGTCTCTCTGCACTGTTTCCCATCCCCCTGTTTTGAACTAATCTCCTCTCGCCTAGCCTCTTTAATTTGATTCCCACCCCCCAACCATTCTAGTTTAAAGTCACCTCAGTAGCCCTCGCTATTCTCCCTGCCAGGATATTGGTCCCCCTAGGATTCAAGTGTAACCCGTCCTTGTTGTACAGGTCACACCTGCGCCAAAAGAGGTCCCAATGATCCAAAAACTTGAATCCCTGCCCCCTGCTCCAATCCCTCAGCCACGCATTTATCCTCCACCTCATCGCATTCCTACTCTCACTGTCGCGTGGCACAGGCAGTAATCCCGAGATTGCTACCTTTACGGTCCTTTTTCTCAACTTCCTTCCTAGCTCCCTATATTCTCCTTTCAGGACCTTTTCCCTTTTCCTACCTATGTCATTGGTACCTATATGTACCACGACCTCTGGCTCCTCACCCTCCCACTTCAGGATATCTTGGACACGATCAGAAATATCCCGGACCCCGGCACCAGGGAGGCAAACTACCATCCGGGTCTCTGGACTGCGTCCACGGAATCGCCTATCTGACCCCCTTACTATCGAGTCCCCTATTACAACTGCCCTCCTCTTCCTTTCCCTACCCTTCTGAGCTACAGGGCCAGACTCTGTGCCGGAGGCACGGCCACTGTCGCTTTCCCCAGGTAAGCTGTCCCCCCCAACAGTACTCAAACAGGAGTACCTATTGTCAAGGGGCACAGCCACTGGGGTACTCTCTATTACCTGACTCTTCCCTTTCCCCCTCCTAACCGTGACCCACTGGTCTGCCTCCCGTGGCCCCGGTGTGACCACCTGCCTGTAACTCCTATCAACTCCTCACTCTCCCTGACCAGACGAAGATCATCAAGCTGCAGCTCCAGTTCCCTAACGCGGTCCCTTAGGAGCTGCATCTCGGCGCACCTGGCGCAGATGTGGACGTCTCGGAGGCTGGGAGACTCCAGGACCTCCCACATCCGGCACTGAGAACAACAAACTGCCCTCACACTCATACTGCCCCTCTCCTCAAATAACAACAAAAAATGAATACCAAACCTTCCTCGCCTCGCCCGTTTCCGCCTAAGCCCGGTGAGCCGAAGCCCTTAAGCCTTCACTCTGCTCCTGGCTCACTCCGCCGCCCGCAAACTATGCTGCCTGCTGTATGAGGCTCTGTTCCTTTTAAATCTTCCGTGCTTCACTGCCCGACGTCACACGCCTGTGCAGTCCCGCCTCTCTGAACGCCGATGGAAAAAAAACCGAAAAATTCAAAAATGTCTTCCTCCGCGCTCCCGCTCCGATTCTCAGACTTCCTTCATCGAGTATAGGCTCATTGACCTCTGGTTTCCTCCTCCTGAAGTCAATAATCACCTGTTTGGTCTTGCTGACATTGTGAGAGGTTTTGTTGTGGCACCACTCAGCCTGATTTTCAGTCTTCCTCCTATATGCCAGTTCATCACCATCTTTGATTTAGCCGACAGTGGTGTCACTGGCAAACTTAAACATGGCACTGGAGCTGAACTTAACTACCCACTCATTAGTGTAAAGTGAGTAGATCAGGAGTCTATGCACACGGCCTTGTGCTGATGGAGATTCTGAAGGATATGCAGTTACCAATCCAAACAGACTAGGTTTGCCCTCACTGGGGTACTAACTGGGTCAGCCCTCAGCCTCCTATAGTCCAGTGACAGCAAACTTAGTCTGTCCAGTCTCTCCTTATAACCGCAGCTCTGGTCCATTCAACACCTTCTCTAGACTATGTTACCCACAATTGTCTTACAGTTTGGTGACTGGAACTGTCCACTGTGCTCCATATGTGGCCTAACCAAAGTCTTGTCCAGCTGACAATAGCATTACCCTGCTAGTCCCAGATGCCTGTGTTTGCCCCCGCCCTTTCCATGTACAGTATCTAACCAAACACGTCTGCAATGTTGCAATTGTACCTGTCTCGACCAGTTCCTCTGGGAGCTCATTCCAGGTACTCACTGACCTTTGTGTAAAGAAGTTACCTCTCAGACCTCTTTTCAATCTCTCCCTTCTGAGTTTGGACTCCCCTACCCTAGGGAAAAGACTATGACTATCCAGCCCAGCACACCCCTACCCCTTATGTGATCATACACTTCAGTGAGGACATCCTTTATCTCCCTCTGCTCCAGTGTAGCCAACCTCTGGTCCAGGCAGTATCTTTAGCAACACTAAGGGCATTATGGTGACCTCCTGCCAGGTCGAAAGGGAGTTGTGTGCAGGAACGTGAGTCTCAGCCAGCCCACCTGGCTGTGGGGGGGAGATGTTGGGTTTGGAGCTTGATGTTGTGATGACCAGGAGCAACCTGGGATGGTCCTGAGGTGAGAGGAACCATGTCCTTGTTCCCAGGGTGGGGCCATCCTGGTCCTCACAGAAGGGGTTGTCAGACAGGATGTCCAGAGAATATGGTCTGACTGCTGCCTTCAGAAGGATAGTGAAGCTTCTGAGGGTGTAACATAGCCTGTTCTGAACTGGACTGAGGTACTGTATTGGAATAAGCACTAATTTCTCCAGGAGGTGAGGGTCTTGGATTCCTGGAGGTACCGAACCAAACTGTTTAACCTTCAACAGCTGTGGTTTTGGAGATCCTCAATGTGTTGAGAGATCTTCTGCTCATCACTCTAGGGTGTGGGAAGTGCCTGTGATTTCCAATTCTGTGATGAGCTGGGTCCTCAGCCCTCCTCTGCTCTGGCAGGTATAGAATATAGAACAGGAGCTGCAGGGATATAGCTTAGGCTTTTTGGCTCACAATATTGAACCTCCTCTAAGATCAATCTAATCTGTTTCTCCTACATAGTCCTCCATTATTCTTTCATTCATATGCCTATCGAAACAGCTCTTAAAAGTCCCTAATGTATCTGGCTCTCACCACCCCCGGCAGCACATTCCACCACTCTCTGTAGAAAACCTACCTCTGACATTTGCCCCCCACCCCATACCTTCCTGAAATCGCCTTAAAATTTTGTCCATTTCCACCCTGAGAAGAAGTTCCTGACTGTCCACTCGAGCTATGCCTCTTATCATCCTACACACCTCTGTCAAGTTCCATCTTATCCTTCTTCTCTCCAAAGAGAAAAGCCCTAGATTGCTCAACCTATCTTCAGAAAATATGCTCTCTAATTACCAGGCATTGAAGTGGCTGAGTTAACTGGTAACTTTTGCTCCCTCGTCAGGCTGGAGAGCAGTAAGGTGAGACTGGCCGTGCGGCTTAGGCACAAGGACAGGGTGGACACAGTGAGTGAGGAATCCCCATCCTGGTTCCATCCCCGCCAACGCTCACTCAGCTTGGATTGGTAAGTGTGATCCCACAGGGGTCCCTGCTGCAGTTACGTCTAACTAACCTCTCTCCAGCTCTACTGAGGGACCTCCTGCTGTTCTAATTCTTTCCTTCCTGCACATCCTGACTCTCTACTGAAACCTGCTTCTCTACCCCAGCCTCAGACACCTTAACCCCACCCTTCCCGCTGTTTGGATCAATCACTTGCTGGACGTTCACTAACGCCAATGATTGACTTCTGACTGCTCGGCTGAGTGGAGAATAGTTGTCTGCTGGGATGGGACTGCAATTAGGGCTTGGTGCTTGCGGCTGCTGACTGGCCCTTGTAGGGGTGATGCGGTGAATTCAGGGGTTTCAGGTAACTGGGCAGGGAGGTCTGTTCACAGAACACAGAGAGAGAGCAGCCTGTGGTGTTCAGTGTAATAACCGCAGTTATTAATGGTAAATGATCCATGCCTTTTAAACTGGTAAGAAAGATCTGAAATCCTTTAACACCTTCCACATTTCTGCTATGTCTTTCTCAGTCGATGAAATATTCCCTGATATAAGTCACTGTTGATTGTGGGAACATTGGTAGATTCCCCCACATCAATGTCAATACCAATGTGTTTTAGGAGCTTAGGTGAGCTATACAACGGGATAATTGTCCCCAGCCTGGTATGGCTTTTTGCTTTACTCCCTCAGTACCAGCAGCCTTGGGCCCCGCTGCCTCGATTTGGCTTTGCCATGCCACGTCACAACCGTCCTGCACCTTCAAGGCTTCAGTTCACGCCACACAAATGCCAGGTCGTACAGGCGGTTCAAAAGCTCAACTTCATTTGCCATATAAGATGATAAAACGTAGGAGCAAAATTAGGCCCGTCAAGTCTGCTCTGTCATTCCGTCATGACTAATTAATTGACCTCTTGCTCCCATTCTTCTGCCCTCTACCCACATTCCCCACTACTCAAGAACCCAATAAACTCCAATTCCAAAATACGACATCGAAATGTTTTAGGAATTTGCTGTGGTGTGTCGGCACAACATGCACCAAAAAGCAACATTCAACAATTACAAAGTTAGAAGTACAGGTAAAAGTAAAGTTAGAAGTATAGGGAATAAAATATACACCTATACATAAATATCAGTATACACTTGTAAACAAAGTTAGAAACAGTTCAAGAGCAGAGAGGTGGTAATGAACGCAGGAAGAGACGCTTTATCTAAACATACACATTTCTAACAAGATATGTGAATCCATAGTCCAAGAAGAAAGAATGAACGTGTCATTGCAGAGATGCAACTGCAAAGGTGAGGTTTAGTTACTCCAGGATGAGGCAGAGTGGAAAATGAGACAGGCAAGTAGAGAAAGGCTTCAACTCAGAAGAAGAGGTGGAGTCAGATTCAGGGGAGAGTTGGTGGGGTTGTCAGTGATGGACGTGCGGGGGTTGCTATAGGTTGGAGAGTTAGAGTGAATTTAGACGAGGTGATAGGGTGATTGCAGGGACTTGACTCCAGGTACAGGCTGGGCAAATGCAATCTGTAGCAACTGTGAGCAGGGAAGATTCACAGACTGTATGACAGGCGGTTTCCTGGGACAGTGAGTTGAGGAGCAAGTGAGGGAGCACAGTAGTTTAGATCTGGTATTGTGTCATCAGGACCATTTAGTGAGCAGGGCCTTCAGATAAATCACATACAAACAAGATGCAAATCAAGAGGAACACACACAAACTGTTTCAGGAGCTCCAGGAAGTGGAGAGGAATAAAAGATTGAGCTTTCAGGTCCAGACCCTTCATCTGGACTGGAAGGGAAGAGGGAAGAAAGCAGTAAAGAAAGTAGAGGGAGGGGAAGGAGCACAACCTAGAAAGGGAGAGGTGAGACCAGGTGAGGGGGGTGGGTGAGTAAGGGAGGGTGCAGTAAGATCATAAGACATAGGAACAGAATTGGGCGATCTGGCCGATCGAGTCTGCTCCCCCACTCAATCACAGCTGATCCTTTTTTCTATCTCCTCATGAACTCCAGTTCCCAACCTACTCCCCGTAACCTTTGATGCCATGTCCAAACACGAACCTGTTAATCTCTGCCTAAAATACACCCAACAACCTGGTCTCCACAACTGCCAGTCAGCCTCCTAAACTTCTCTGTCAGGTCCAGTCAACATCCTGAACGTCTCTGTCAGGTCCCGTCAATATCATGAACGTCTCCGTCAGGTCCCATCAACATCCCAAACGTCTCCGTCTAGTCCCGTCCACATCCAGAATGCCTCCGTCTGGTCCCATCGACATCCCGAACGTCTCCGTCTAGTCCCGTCGACATCCCGAACGTCTCCGTCTGGTCCCGTCGACATCCCGAACGCCTCCGTCTGGTCCCGTCGACATCCCGAACGCCTCCGTCAGGTCCAGTCCACGTCCCGAACGTCTCCGTCAGGTCACGTCAACATCACGAACATCTCCGTCAGGTCCCACAAACATCCCGAACGTCTCCGTCTAGTCCCGTCCACATTCAAAATGCCTCCGTCTGGTCCCGTCGACATCCCGAACGTCTCCGTCTGGTCCCGTTGACATCCTGAACGTCTCCGTCAGGTCCCATCGTCATCCCGAACATCTCCGTCAGGTACAGTCCATATCCCGAACGACTCCGTCAGGTCATGTCAACATCCCGAACGTCTCTGTCAGGTACAGTCAACATCCCGAACGTCTCCGTCAGGTCCCGTCCACACACCGAACATCTCCGTCAGGTCCAGTCAACATCCCGAACGTCTTCGTCAGGTCCCGTCCACACACCGAACATCTCCGTCAGGTACAGTCGACATCCCGAACTCTCTGTCTGGTCCCATTGACATCCCGAACGTCTCCGTCAGGTCCCATCAAAATCCCGAACATCTCCGTCAGGACCCATCCACACACCGAACATCTCCGTCAGGTACAGTCAACATGCCGAACGTCTCCGTCAGGTACAGTCGACATCCCGAACGTCTCCATCAGGTCATGTCAACATCTCGAACGTCTCCGTCAGATCCAGTCCACATCCTGAACGTCTCCGTCAGGTCACGTCAACATCCCGAATGTCTCCGTCAGGTACAGTCCACATCCCGAACGTCCCCATCAGTTCCCGTCAACATCCCGAACGCCTCCGTCAGGTACAGTCGACATCCCGAACGTCTCCATCAGTTCCCGTCAACATCCCGAACGTCCCCATCAGGTCACGTCAACAAACTGAACGTCCCCGTCAGGTCACGTCAACAAACCGAACGTCTCCGTCAGGTATAGTCGACATACCGAACGTCTCCGTCAAGTGCCGTCAACATCCCGAACGTCTCCGTCAGTTCCAGTCCAAATCCCGAACGTCTCTCCATGAACATCCCGAACGTCTCTGTCAGGTACAGTCGACATCCCGAATGTCTCCATCAGTTCCCGTCGACATCCCGAACGTCCCCATCAGGTCCCATCAACATCCCAAACGTCTCCGTCAGGTACAGTCGACATCCCGAACGTCTCCATCAGTTCCCGTGGACATCCCGAAAGTCCCCATCAGGTCCCATCAACATCCCAAACGTCTCCGTCAGGTACAGTCAACATCCCAAATGTCTCCGTCAGGTACCGACAGCTCCACGAACGACTCTGTCAGAACCCGAACGTCTCCGTCAGTTCCCGTCCACATCCCGAACATCTCCGTCAGGTCCTGACATCCTCCCGAACACGTCCATCAGGTGCAATCTACATCCCGAACGTCTCCGTCTGGTCCCATCGACATCCCGAACACCTCCATCAGGTGCAATCTACATCCCGAACGTCTCCGTCAGGTCACGTCAACATCCCGAACGTCTCCGTCAGGTCCAGTCCACATCTCGAACGTGTCCGTCAGGTCCCGTCAACATCCCGAACGTCTCCGTCAGGTCCAGTCCACATCTCGAACGTGTCCGTCAGGTCCCGTCAACATCCCGAACGTCTCCGTCAGGTCCAGTCCACATCTCGAACGTGTCCGTCAGGTCCCGTCAACATCCCGAACGTCTCCGTTAGGTACAGTCCACATCCCGAACGTCTCTGTCAGGTACAGTCCACATCCCGAACATCTCCGTCAGGTATAGTCGACATCCCGAACGTCTCCATCAGTTCCCATCGACATCCCAAATGTCTCTGTCAGATCCCGTCAACATCCCGAACATCTCCGTCAGATCCCGTCAGCACCCCGAACGTCTCTGTCAGGTCACATCAACATCCGGAACGTCTCCATCAGGTCACGTCAACATCCCGAACGTCTCCGTCAGGTCCAGTCCACATCCCGAACGTCTCCGTCAGGTACAGTCGACATCCCGAATGTCTCCATCAGTTCCCGTCAACATCCCGAACGTCCCCGTCAGGTCGCGTCAACATCCCGAATGTCTCCGTTAGCTACAGTCCACATCCCGAACGTCTCCGTCAGGTCCTGTCCACACACCGAACGTCTCCGTCAGGTACAGTCGACATCCCGAACGTCTCCGTCAGGTACAGTCGACATCCCAAACGTCTCCATCAGTTCCTGTCGACATCCCGAACGTCTCCGTCAGGTACAGTCGACATCCCGAACGTCTCCATCAGTTCCCGTCAACATCCCGAACGTCCCCGTCAGGTCGCGTCAACATCCCGAATGTCTCCGTTAGCTACAGTCCACATCCCGAACGTCTCCGTCAGGTCCTGTCCACACACCGAACGTCTCCGTCAGGTACAGTCGACATCCCGAACGTCTCCGTCAGGTACAGTCAACATCCCAAACGTCTACGTCAGGTACCGACAACTCCACGAACGACTCCGTCAGAACCCGAACATCTCCGTCAGTTCCCGTCCACATCCCGAACATCTCCGTCAGGTCCCGACATCCTCCCGAACACCTCCATCAGGTGCAATCTACATCCTGAACGTCTCCGTCTGGTCCGATCGACATCCCGAACACCTCCATCAGGTGCAATCTACATCCTGAACGTCTCCGTCAGGTCACGTCAACATCCCGAACGTCTCAAACAGGTCACGTCAACATCCCGAACGTCTCCGTCAGGTCCAGTCCAAATCCCGAATGTCTCTGTCAGGACCCGTCAACATCCCGAACGTCTCCGTCAGGTACAGTCGACATCCCGAATGTCTCCATCAGTTCCCGTCGACATCCCGAATGTCTCTGTCAGGTCCCGTCAACATCCCGAACGTCTCCGTCAGGTACAGTCAACATCCTTAACGTCTCCGTCAGGTACCAACAGCTCCACGAACGACTCCGTCAGAACCCCAACGTCTCCGTCAGTTCCCGTCCACATCCCGAACATCACTATCAGATCCCGTCCACATCCCGAACGTCTCCGTCAGGTCCCGACATCCTCCCGAACATCTCCATCAGGTGCAATCTACATCCCGAACGTCTCTGTCAGGTACAGTCCATATCCTGAAAGTCTCCGTCAGGTCACGTCAACATCCTGAACGTCTCCAGCAGGTCATGTCAACATCACGAACGTCTCCGTCAGGTCCCATCCACACACCGAACATCTCCGTCAGGTCCAGTCAACATCCCGAACGTCTTCGTCAGGTCCCGTCAACACACCGAACATCTCCGTCAGGTACAGTTGACATCCCGAACGTCTCCGTCTGGTCCCATCGACATCCCGAACGTCTCCGTCAGGTCCAGTCAACATCCCGAACATCTCCGTCAGGTCCCATCAACATCCCGAACATCTCCGTCAGGTCCCATCAACATCCTGAACGTCTCCGTCAGGACCCGTCCACACACCGAACGTCTCCCTCAGGTACAGTCGACATGCCGAACGTCTCTGTCAGGTACAGTCGACATCTTGAACGTCCCCATCAGTTCCCGTCAACATCCCGAACGTCCCCATCAGGTCCCATCAACATCCTGAATGTCTCCGTCACCTACCGTGAACATCCCGAACGTCACCGTCTGGTCCAGTCAACATTCCTAACGTCTCCGTCAGGTGCCGACAGCTCCACGAACGACTCCGTCAGGTTCTGTCAGCGCCCCGAACGTCTCCGTCAATTTCTATCAGCATCCCTAAAGTCTCCGTCGGTTCCCGTCGACATCCCGAATGTCTCCATCAGGTCCCGTCCATGTCCTGAACGTCTCCGTCAGGTACAGTCCACACCCCGAACGTCTCCGTCAGGTACAGTCCACATCCCGAACGTCTCCGTCAAGTCCAGTCCAAATCCCGAACGTCTCTGTCAGGACCTGTCAACATCCCGAACGTCTCCGTCAGGTACCGACAGCTCCACGAACGACTCCGTCAGAACCCCAACGTCTCCGTCAGTTCCCGACCACATCCCGAACATCACTATCAGATCCCGTCCACATCCCGAACGTCTCCGTCAGGTCCCGACATCCTCCCGAACATCTCCATCAGGTGCAATCTACATCCCGAACGTCTCCGTCTGGTCCCATCGACATCCCGTACGTCTCCGTCAGGTTCGCATCGTCATCCAGAACATCTCCGTCAGGTACAGTCCATATCCCGAACGTCTCCGTCAGGTACAGTCCATATCCCGAACGTCTCCGTCAGGTCCCGTCAACATCCCGAACGTTTCCATTAGGTCCAGTCCACATCCCGAACGTCTCCGTTAGGTCCCGTCAACATCCCGAACGTCTCCGCTAGGTACAGTCCACATCCCGAACGTCTCCGTCAGTTCCCATCCACATCCCGAACATCACTATCAGGTCCCGTCCACATTCTGAACGTCTCCGTCTGGTCCCATCGACATTCCGAACGTCTCCGTCAGGTCCCATCATCATCCTGAACATCTCTGTCAGGTACAGTCCATATCCCGAACGACTCCGTCAGGTCACGTCAACATCCCGAACGTCTCTGTCAGGTACAGTCAACATCCCGAACGTCTCCATCAGGTCCCGTCCACACACCGAACATCTCCGTCAGGTCCAGTCAACATCCCGAACGTCTTCGTCAGGTCCCGTCCACACACCGAACATCTCCGTCAGGAACCGTCGACATCCCGAACATCTCCGTCTGGTCCCATCAACATCCCGAACGTCTCCGTCAGGTCCCATCAAAATCCCGAACGTCTCCGTCAGGACCCATCCAGACACCGAACATCTCCCTCAGGTACAGTCGACATCCCGAAAGTCTCCGTCTGGTCCCATCGACATCCCGAACGTCTCCGTCAGGTCCAGTCAACATCCTGATCATCTCCGTCAGGACCCATCAACATCCTGAACGTCTCCGTCAGGACCCGTCCACACACTGAACGTCTCCGTCAGGTACAGTCGACATGCCGAACGTCTCAGTCAGGTACAGTCGACATCCCGAACGTCCCCATCAGTTCCCGTCGACATCCCGACCATCCCCATCAGGTCCCATCAACATCCCGAACGTCTCCATCAGGTCCCATCAACATCCCGAACCTTTCCGTCACCTACCGTGAACATCCCGAACGTCTCCGTCTGGTCCCATCCACGTCCTGAAAGTCTCCGTCTGGTCCAGTCCACATCCCAAATGTCTCCGTCAGGTACAGTCCACGTCCCTAACGTCTCCGTCAGGACCTGTCCACACACCGAACATCTTAGTCAGGTACATTCGACATCCCGAACGTCTCCGTCAGGTCCCATCCACACACTGAACGTCTCCGTCAGGTCCCGTCCACACACCGAACATTTCCGTCAGGTCCAGTCAACATCCCGAACGTCTTCGTCAGGTCCCGTCCACACACCGAACATCTCCGTCAGGTACAGTCGACATCCCGAACGTCTCCGTCTGGTCCCATCGACATCCCGAACGTCTCCGTCAGGTCCCATCAAAATTCCGAACGTCTCCGTCAGGACCCTTCCACACACCGAACATCTCCGTTAGGTACAGTGGACATGCCGAACGTCTCCGTCAGGTACAGTCGACATCCCGAACGTCTCCATAACGTCATGTCAACATCCCGAACATCTCCGTCAGGTCCAGTCCACATGCTGAACGTCTCCGTCAGGTCACATCAACATCCCGAACGTCTCCATCAGGTACAGTCGACATCCCGAACGTCTCCATCAGTTCCCGTCAACATCCCGAACGTCCCCGTCAGGTCACGTCAACAAACCGAACGTCTCCGTCAGGTACAGTCGACATTCCGAAAGTCTTCATCAGGTGCCGTCAACATCCCGAACCTCTCCGTCAGGTCCAGTCCACATCCCGAACATCTCCGTCAGGTCCCGACATCCTCCCGAACACCTCCATCAGGTGCAATCTACATCCTGAACGTCTCCGTCAGGTCACGTCAACATGCCGAACGTCTCCAACCGGTCACATCAACATCCCAAACATCTCCGTCAGGTGCCGTCAACATCCCGAATGTCTCCGTCAGGCCCAGTCCAAATCCCGAACGTCTCTGTCAGGACCCGTCAACATCCGGAACGTCTCTGTCAGGTACAGTCGACATCCCAAATGTCTCCATCATTTCCCGTTGACATCCCGAACGTCTCCGTCAGGTCCAGTCAACATCCCGAACATCTCCGTCAGGTCCCATCAACATGCCGAATGTCTCTGTCAGGACCCGTCCACACACCGAACGTCTCCCTCAGGTACAGTCGACATGCCGAACGTCTCCGTCAGGTACAGTCGACATCCCGAGCATCCCCATCAGTTCCCATCAACATCCCGAACGTCTCTGTCAGGTCCCATCAACATCCCGAACCTCTCCGTCACCTACCGTGAACATCCCGAACGTCTCCGTCTAGTCCAGTCAACATCCCTAACGTCTCCGTCAGGTACCGACAGCTCCACGAACGACTCCGTCAGGTTCTGTCAGCACCCCGAACGTCTCCGTCAATTTCTATCAGCATCCCTAAAGTCTCCATCAGTTCCCGTCGACATCGCGAGCGTCTCTGTCAGGTCCCGTCCACGTCCTGAACGTCTCCGTCTGGTCCAGTCCACATCCCAAACGTCTCCGTCAGGTACAGTCCACATCCCGAACGTCTCCGTCAGGTCCAGTCAACATCCCGAACGTCTTCGTCAGGTCCCGTCCACACACCGAACATCTCCGTCAGGTACATCCGACATCCCGAACGTCTCCATCAGGTCCCATCCACACACTGAACGTCTCCGTCAGGTACAGTCCACATCCCGAATGTCTCCGTCAGGTACAGTCCACATCCTGAACGTCTCCGTCAGGTCACGTCAACATCCCGAACGTCTCCAACAGGTCACGTCAACATCCCGAAAGTCTCCGTCAGGTCCCGTCAACATCCCGAATGTCTCCGTTAGGTAGAGTCCACATCCCGAATGTCTCCGTCAGGTACAGTGGACATCCCGAACATCTCCGTCAGGTATAGTCGACATCCCGAACGTCTCCATCAGTTCCCATCGACATCCCAAATGTCTCTGTCAGATCCCGTCAGCACCCCGAACGTCTCTGTCAGGTCACATCAACATCTGGAACGTCTCCATCAGGTCACGTCAACATCCCGAACGTCTCCGTCACGTCCAGTCCACATCCCAAACGTCTCCGTCAGGTACAGTCGACATCCCGAACGTCTCCATCAGTTCCCGTCAACATCCCGAACGTCCCCGTCAGGTCGCGTCAACATCCCGAACGTCTCCGTTAGCTACAGTCCACATCCCGAACGTCTCCGTCAGGCCCTGTCCACACACCGAACGTCTCCGTCAGGTACAGTCGACATCCCGAACGTCTCCGTTAGGTACAGTCGACATCCCAAACGTCTCCATCAGTTCCTGTCGACATCCCGAACGACCCCGTCAGGTACAGTCAACTTCCCAAACGCCTACGTCAGGTACCGACAACTCCACGAACGACTCGGTCAGAACCCGAACATCTCTGTCAGTTCCCGTCCACATCCCGAACATCTCCGTCAGGTCCCGACATCCTCCCGAACACCTCCATCAGGTGCAATCTACATCCTGAACGTCTCCGTCTGGTCCGATCGACATCCCGAACACCTCCATCAGGTGCAATCTACATCCTGAACGTCTCCGTCAGGTCACGTCAACATCCCGAACGTCTCCAACAGGTCACGTCAACATCCCGAACGTCTCCGTCAGGTCCCATCAACATCCCGAACCTCTCCGTCACCTACCGTGAACATCCTGAACGTCTCCGTCTGGTCCAGTCAACATCCCTAACGTCTCCGTCAGGTACCGACAGCTCCACGAACGACTCCGTCAGGTACTGTCAGCACCCCGAACGTCTCCGTCAATTTCTATCAGCATCCCTAAAGTCTCCGTCAGTTCCCGTCGACATCCTGAGCGTCTCTGTCAGGTCCCGTCCACGTCCTGAACGTCTCCGTCTGGTCCAGTCCACATCCCAATCGTCTCCGTCAGGTACAGTCCACATCCCGAACGTCTCCGTCAGGTCCAGTCAACATCCCGAACGTCTTCATCAGGTCCCATCCACACACTGAACGTCTCCGTCAGGTCCTGTCCACACACCGAACGTCTCCGTCAGGTACAGTCGACATCCCGAACGTCTCCGTCAGGTCCCATCCACACACTGAACGTCTCCGTCAGGTCCTGTCCACACACCGAACGTCTCCGTCAGGTACTGTCGACATTCCGAACGTCCCCATCAGTTCCCATCAACATCCTGAACGTCTCCGTCAGGTCCCATCAACATCCGGAACCTCTCCGTCACCTACCGTGAACATCCCGAACGTCAACATCCCTAACGTCTCCGTCAGGTACCGACAGCTCCACGAATGACTCCGTCAGTTTCTGTCAGCATCCCTAAAGTCTCCGTCAGTTCCCGTCGACATCCCGAGCGTCTCTGTCAGGTCCCGTCCACGTCCCGAACGTCTCTGTCAGGTACAGTCAACATCCCGAACGTCTCCATCAGGTACCGACAGCTCCACGAACGACTCCGTCAGGTTCTGTCAGCACCCCGAACGTCTCCGTCAATTTCTATCAGCATCCCTAAAGTCTCCGTCAGTTCCCGTCGACATCCCGAGGGTCTCTGTCAGGTCCCGTCCACGTCCCGAACGTCTCTGTCAGGTACAGTCAACATCCCGAATGTCTCCATCAGGTCCCGTCCACACACCGAACATCTCCGTCAGGTCCAGTCAACATCCCGAACGTCTTCGTCAGGTCCCGTCCACACACCGAACATCTCCGTCAGGAACCGTCGACATCCCGAACATCTCCGTCTGGTCCCATCAACATCCCGAACATCTCCGTCAGGTCCCCTCAAAATCCCGAACGTCTCCGTCAGGTCCAGTCAACATCCCGAACATCTCCGTCAGGTCCCATCAACATCCTGAACTTCTCCGTCAGGACCCGTCCACACACCGAACGTCTCCGTCAGGTACAGTTGACATCCCGAACGTCCCCATCAATTCCCGTCGACATCCCGAACATCCCCATCAGGTCCCATCAACATCCCGAACGTCTCCGTCAGGTCCCATCAACATCCCGAACCTCTCCGTCACCTACCGTGAACATCCCGAACGTCTCCGTCTGGTCCAGTCAACATCCCTAACGTCTCCGTCAGGTACCGACAGCTCCACGAACGACTCCATCTGGTTCTGTCAGCAGCCCGAACGTCTCCGTCAATTTCTATCAGCATCCCTAAAGTCTCCGTCAGTTCCCGTCGACATCCCGAGCGTCTCTGTCAGGTCCCATCCACGTCCTGAACGTCTCCGTCTGGTCCAGTCCACATCCCAAACGTCTCCGTCAGGTACAGTCCACATCCCGAACGTCTCCGTCAGGTCCAGTCAACATCCCGAACATCTTCGTCAGGTCCCGTCCACACACCGAACATCTCCGTCAGGTACATCCGACATCCCGAACGTCTCCGTCAGGTCCCATCCACACACTGAACGTCTCCGTCAGGTATAGTCGACATCCTGAACGTCTCCATCAGTTCCCGTCGACATCCCGAATGTCTCCGTTAGGTAGAGTCCACATCCCGAATGTCTCCGTCAGGTACAGTGGACATCCCGAACATCTCCGTCAGGTATAGTCGACATCCCGAACGTCTCCATCAGTTCCCATCGACATCCCAAATGTCTCTGTCAGATCCCGTCAACATCCCGAACATCTCCGTCAGATCCCGTCAGCACCCCGAACGTCTCTGTCAGGTCACATCAACATCTGGAACGTCTCCATCAGGTCACGTCAACATCCCGAACGTCTCCGTCACGTCCAGTCCACATCCCAAACGTCTCCGTCAGGTACAGTCGACATCCCGAACGTCTCCATCAGTTCCTGTCAACATCCCGAACGTCCCCGTCAGGTCGCGTCAACATCCCGAACGTCTCCGTTAGCTACAGTCCACATCCCGAACGTCTCCGTCAGGTCCTGTCCACACACCGAACGTCTCCGTCAGGTACAGTCGACATCCCGAACGTCTCCGTTAGGTACAGTCGACATCCCAAACGTCTCCATCAGTTCCTGTCGACATCCCGAACGACCCCGTCAGGTACAGTCAACTTCCCAAACGCCTACGTCAGGTACCGACAACTCCACGAACGACTCGGTCAGAACCCGAACATCTCTGTCAGTTCCCGTCCACATCCCGAACATCTCCGTCAGGTCCCGACATCCTCCCGAACACCTCCATCAGGTGCAATCTACATCCTGAACGTCTCCGTCTGGTCCGATCGACATCCCGAACACCTCCATCAGGTGCAATCTACATCCTGAACGTCTCCGTCAGGTCACGTCAACATCCCGAACGTCTCCAACAGGTCACGTCAACATCCCGAACGTCTCCGTCAGGTCCCATCAACATCCCGAACCTCTCCGTCACCTACCGTGAACATCCCGAACGTCTCCGTCTGGTCCAGTCAACATCCCTAACGTCTCCGTCAGGTACCGACAGCTCCACGAACGACTCCGTCAGGTACTGTCAGCACCCCGAACGTCTCCGTCAATTTCTATCAGCATCCCTAAAGTCTCCGTCAGTTCCCGTCGACATCCTGAGCGTCTCTGTCAGGTCCCGTCCACGTCCTGAACGTCTCCGTCTGGTCCAGTCCACATCCCAATCGTCTCCGTCAGGTACAGTCCACATCCCGAACGTCTCCGTCAGGTCCAGTCAACATCCCGAACGTCTTCATCAGGTCCCATCCACACACTGAACGTCTCCGTCAGGTCCTGTCCACACACCGAACGTCTCCGTCAGGTACAGTCGACATCCCGAACGTCTCCGTCAGGTCCCATCCACACACTGAACGTCTCCGTCAGGTCCTGTCCACACACCAAACGTCTCCGTCTGGTACTGTCGACATTCCGAACGTCCCCATCAGTTCCCATCAACATCCTGAACGTCTCCGTCAGGTCCCATCAACATCCGGAACCTCTCCGTCACCTACCGTGAACATCCCGAACGTCAACATCCCTAACGTCTCCGTCAGGTACCGACAGCTCCACGAATGACTCCGTCAGTTTCTATCAGCATCCCTAAAGTCTCCGTCATGTTCCCGTCGACATCCCGAGCGTCTCTGTCAGGTCCCGTCCACGTCCCGAACGTCTCTGTCAGGTACAGTCAACATCCCGAACGTCTCCATCAGGTACCGACAGCTCCACGAACGACTCCGTCAGGTTCTGTCAGCACCCCGAACGTCTCCGTCAATTTCTATCAGCATCCCTAAAGTCTCCGTCAGTTCCCGTCGACATCCCGAGGGTCTCTGTCAGGTCCCGTCCACGTCCCGAACGTCTCTGTCAGGTACAGTCAACATCCCGAATGTCTCCATCAGGTCCCGTCCACACACCGAACATCTCCGTCAGGTCCAGTCAACATCCCGAACGTCTTCGTCAGGTCCCGTCCACACACCGAACATCTCCGTCAGGAACCGTCGACATCCCGAACATCTCCGTCTGGTCCCATCAACATCCCGAACATCTCCGTCAGGTCCCCTCAAAATCCCGAACGTCTCCGTCAGGTCCAGTCAACATCCCGAACATCTCCGTCAGGTCCCATCAACATCCTGAACTTCTCCGTCAGGACCCGTCCACACACCGAACGTCTCCGTCAGGTACAGTTGACATCCCGAACGTCCCCATCAATTCCCGTCGACATCCCGAACATCCCCATCAGGTCCCATCAACATCCCGAACGTCTCCGTCAGGTCCCATCAACATCCCGAACCTCTCCGTCACCTACCGTGAACATCCCGAACGTCTCCGTCTGGTCCAGTCAACATCCCTAACGTCTCCGTCAGGTACCGACAGCTCCACGAACGACTCCATCTGGTTCTGTCAGCAGCCCGAACGTCTCCGTCAATTTCTATCAGCATCCCTAAAGTCTCCGTCAGTTCCCGTCGACATCCCGAGCGTCTCTGTCAGGTCCCATCCACGTCCTGAACGTCTCCGTCTGGTCCAGTCCACATCCCAAACGTCTCCGTCAGGTACAGTCCACATCCCGAACGTCTCCGTCAGGTCCAGTCAACATCCCGAACATCTTCGTCAGGTCCCGTCCACACACCGAACATCTCCGTCAGGTACATCCGACATCCCGAACGTCTCCGTCAGGTCCCATCCACACACTGAACGTCTCCGTCAGGTATAGTCGACATCCTGAACGTCTCCATCAGTTCCCGTCGACATCCCAAATGTCTCTGTCAGGTCCCGTCAACATCCCGAACATCTCCGTCAGATCCCGTCAGCACCCCGAACGTCTCCATCAGGTCACGTCAACATCGCGAACGTCTCCGTCAGGTCCAGTCCACATCCCGAACGTCTCCGTCAGGTACCGACAGCTCCACGAACGACTCCGTCAGGTTCTGTCAGCACCCCGAACGTCTCCGTCAATTTCTATCAGCATCCCTAAAGTCTCCGTCAGTTCCCGTCGACATCCCGAGCGTCTCTGTCAGGTCCCGTCCACGTCCTGAACGTCTCCGTCTGGTCCAGTCCACATCCCAAACGTCTCCGTCAGGTCCAGTCAACATCCCGAACATCTTCGTCAGGTCCCGTCCACACACCGAACATCTCCGTCAGGTACATTCGACATCCCGAACGTCTCCGTCAGGTCCCATCCACACACTGAACGTCTCCGTCAGGTACAGTCCACATCCCGAACGTCACCGTCAGGTATAGTCGACATCCCGAACGTCTCCATCAGTTCCCGTCGACATCCCAAATGTCTCTGTCAGGTCCCGTCAACATCCCAAACATCTCCGTCAGATCCCGTCAGCACCCCGAACGTCTCCGTCAGGTCACGTCAACATCCGGAACGTCTCCATCAGGTCACGTCAACATCGCGAACGTCTCCGTCAGGTCCAGTCCACATCCCGAACGTCTCCGTCAGGTCACATCAACATACCGAACGTCTCCGTCAGGTACAGTCGACATCCCGAACGTCCCCATCAGTTCCCGTCAACATCCCGAACGTCTCCGTAAGGTCGCGTCAACATCCCGAACGTTTCCGTTAGGTACAGTCCACATCTGGAATGTCTCCGTCAGGTCCCGTCCACACACCGAACGTCTCCGTCAGGTACAGTCGACATCCCGAACGTCTCCGTCAGGTACAGTCGACATCCCGAACGTCTCCGTCAGGTACAGTCGACATCCCAAACGTCTCCATCAGGTACCGACAGCTCCACGAACGACTCCGTCAGAACTTGAACGTCTCCGTCAGTTCCCATCCACATCTCGAAAATCACTATCAGATCCCGTCCACATCCCGAACGTCTCCGTCAGGTCCCGACATCCTCCCGAACACCTCCATCAGGTGCAATCTACATCCCGAACGTCTCTGTCAGGACCCGTCAACATCCCGAACGTCTCCGTCAGGTACAGTCGACATCCAAAATGCCTCCATCAGTTCCCGTTGACATCCCGAATGTCTCTGTCAGGTCCCGTCAACATCCCGAACGTCTCCGTCGGGTACAGTCAACATCCCAAATGTCTCCGTCAGGTACCGTCCACACACCGAACATCTCCGTCAGGTACAGTCGACATCCCGAATGTCTCCGTCTGGTCCCATCGACATCCCGAACATCTCCGTCAGTTCCAGTCAACATCCCGAACATCTCCGTCAGGTCCCATCAACATGCCGAATGTCTCTGTCAGGACCCGTCCACACACCGAACGTCTCCCTCAGGTACAGTCGACATGCCGAACGTCTCCGTCAGGTACAGTCGACATTCCGAACGTCCCCATCAGTTCCCATCAACATCCGGAACGTCTCCGTCAGGTCCCATCAACATCCGGAACCTCTCCATCACCTACCGTGAACATCCCGAACGTCAACATCCCTAACGTCTCCGTCAGGTACCGACAGCTCCACGAACGACTCCGTCAGGTTCTGTCAGCACCCCGAACGTCTCCGTCAATTTCTATCAGCATCCCTAAAGTCTCCGTCAGTTCCCGTCGACATCCCGAGTGTCTCTGTCAGGTCCCGTCCACGTCCCGAACGTTTCTGTCAGGTACAGTCAACATCCCGAACGTCTCCGTCAGGTCCAGTCAACATCCCGAACGTCTTCATCAGGTCCCATCCACACACTGAACGTCTCCGTCAGGTCCTGTCCACACACCGAACGTCTCCGTCAGGTACAGTCGACATTCCGAACGTCCCCATCAGTTCCCATCAACATCCGGAACGTCTCCGTCAGGTCCCATCAACATCCGGAACCTCTCCATCACCTACCGTGAACATCCCGAACGTCAACATCCCTAACGTCTCCGTCAGGTACCGACAGCTCCACGAACGACTCCGTCAGGTTCTGTCAGCACCCCGAACGTCTCCGTCAATTTCTATCAGCATCCCTAAAGTCTCCGTCAATTCCCGTCGACATCCCGAGCATCTCTGTCAGGTCCCGTCCACGTCCCGAACGTCTCTGTCAGGTACAGTCGACATCCCGAACGTCTCCGTTAGGTACAGTCGACATCCCAAACGTCTCCATCAGTTCCTGTCGACATCCCGAACGACCCCGTCAGGTACAGTCAACATCCCAAACGTCTATGTCAGGTACCGACAACTCCACGAACGACTCCGTCAGAACCCGAACATCTCCGTCAGTTCCCGTCCACATCCCGAACATCTCCGTCAGGTCCCGACATCCTCCCGAACACCTCCATCAGGTGCAATCTACATCCTGAACGTCTCCGTCTGGTCCGATCGACATCCCGAACACCTTCATCAGGTGCAATCTACATCCTGAACGTCTCCGTCAGGTCACGTCAACATCCCGAACGTCTCCAACAGGTCACGTCAACATCCCGAACGTCTCCGTCAGGTCCCATCAACATCCCGAACCTCTCCGTCACCTACCGTGAACATCCCGAACGTCTCCGTCTGGTCCAGTCAACATCCCTAACGTCTCCGTCAGGTACCGACAGCTCCACGAACGACTCCGTCAGGTTCTGTCAGCACCCCGAACGTCTCCGTCAATTTCTATCAGCATCCCTAAAGTCTCCGTCAGTTCCCGTCGACATCCCGAGCGTCTCTGTCAGGTCCCGTCCACGTCCTGAACGTCTCCATCTGGTCCAGTCCACATCCCAAACGTCTCCGTCAGGTACAGTCCACATCCCGAACGTCTCCGTCAGGTCCAGTCAACATCCCGAACATCTTCGTCAGGTCCCGTCCACACACCGAACATCTCCGTCAGGTACATTCCACATCCCGAACGTCTCCGTCAGGTCACGTCAACATCCGGAACGTCTCCATCAGGTCACGTCAACATCGCGAACGTCTCCGTCAGGTCCAGTCCACATCCCGAACGTCTCCGTCAGGTCACATCAACATACCGAACGTCTCCGTCAGGTACAGTCTACATCCCGAACGTCCCCATCAGTTCCCGTCAACATCCTGAACGTCTCCGTAAGCTCGCGTCAACATCCCGAAAGTTTCCGTTAGGTACAGTTCACATCCGGAATGTCTCCGTTAGGTCCCGTCCACACACCGAACGTCTCCGTCAGGTACAGTCGACATCCCGAACGTCTCCGTCAGGTACAGTCGACATCCCAAACGTCTCCATCAGGTACCGACAGCTCCACGAACGACTCCGTCAGAACTTGAACGTCTCCGTCAGTTCCCATCCACATCTCGAACATCACTATCAGATCCCGTCCACATCCTGAACGTCTCCGTCAGGTCCCGACATCCTCCTGAACACCTCCATCAGGTGCAATCTACATCCCGAACGTCTCTGTCAGGACCCGTCAACATCCCGAACGTCTCCGTCAGGTACAGTCGACATCCAAAATGCCTCCATCAGTTCCCGTTGACATCCCGAATGTCTCTGTCTGGTCCCATCGACATCCCGAACATCTCCGTCAGTTCCAGTCAACATCCCGAAAATCTCCGTCAGGTCCCATCAACATGCCGAATGTCTCTGTCAGGACCCGTCCACACACCGAACGTCTCCCTCAGGTACAGTCGACATGCCGAACGTCTCCGTCAGGTACAGTCGACATTCCGAACGTCCCCATCAGTTCCCATCAACATCCTGAACGTCTCCGTCAGGTCCCATCAACATCCGGAACCTCTCCATCACCTACCGTGAACATCCCGAACGTCAACATCCCTAACGTCTCCGTCAGGTACCGACAGCTCCACGAACGACTCCGTCAGGTTCTGTCAGCACCCCGAACGTCTCCGTCAATTTCTATCAGCATCCCTAAAGTCTCCGTCAGTTCCCGTCGACATCCCGAGCGTCTCTGTCAGGTCCCGTCCACGTCCCGAACGTCTCTGTCAGGTACAGTCAACATCCCGAACGTCTCCATCAGGTACCGACAGCTCCACGAACGACTCCGTCAGGTTCTGTCAGCACCCCGAACGTCTCCGTCAATTTCTATCAGCATCCCTAAAGGCTCCGTCAGTTCCCGTCGACATCCCGAGCGTCTCTGTCAGGTCCCGTCCACGTCCCGAACGTCTCTGTCAGGTACAGTCAACATCCCGAATGTCTCCATCAGGTCCCGTCCACACACCGAACATCTCCGTCAGGTCCAGTCAACATCCCGAACGTCTTCGTCAGGTCCCGTCCACACACCGAACATCTCCGTCAGGAACCGTCGACATCCCGAACGTCTCCGTCAGGTCCAGTCAACATCCCGAACATCTCCGTCAGGTCCCATCAACATCCTGAACTTCTCCGTCAGGACCTGTCAACACACCGAACGTCTCCGTCAGGTACAGTCGACATCCCGAACGTCCCCATCAATTCCCGTCGACATCCCGAACATCCCCATCAGGTCCCATCAACATCCCGAACGTCTCCGTCAGGTCCCATCAACATCCCGAACCTCTCCGTCACCTACCGTGAACATCCCGAACGTCTCCGTCTGGTCCAGTCAACATCCCTAACGTCTCCGTCAGGTACCGACAGCTCCACGAACGACTCCATCTGGTTCTGTCAGCAGCCCGAACGTCTCCGTCAATTTCTATCAGCATCCCTAAAGTCTCCGTCAGTTCCCGTCGACATCCTGAGCGTCTCTGTCAGGTCCCATCCACGTCCTGAACGTCTCCGTCTGGTCCAGTCCACATCCCAAACGTCTCCGTCAGGTACAGTCCACATCCCGAACGTCTCCGTCAGGTCCAGTCAACATCCCGAACATCTTCGTCAGGTCCCGTCCACACACCGAACATCTCCGTCAGGTACATTCGACATCCCGAACGTCTCCGTCAGGTCCCATCCACACACTGAACGTCTCCGTCAGGTACAGTCCACATCCCGAACGTCTCCGTCAGGTATAGTCGACATCCCGAACGTCTCCATCAGTTCCCGTCGACATCCCAAATGTCTCTGTCAGGTCCCGTCAACATCCCGAACATCTCCGTCAGATCCCGTCAGCACCCCGAACGTCTCCGTCAGGTCACGTCAACATCCGGAACGTCTCCATCAGGTCACGTCAACATCGCGAACGTCTCCGTCAGGTCCAGTCCACATCCCGAACGTCTCCGTCAGGTCACATCAACATACCAAACGTCTCCCTCAGGTACAGTTGACATGCTGAATGTCTCCGTCAGGTACAGTCGACATTCCAAACTTCCCCATCAGTTCCCATCAACATCCGGAACGTCTCCGTCAGGTTCCATCAACATCCCGAACCTCTCCGTCACCTACCGTGAACATCCCGAACGTCTCCGTCTGGTCCAGTCAACCTCCCTAACGTCTCCATCAGGTGCCGACAGCTCCACGAACGACTCCGTCAGGTTCTGTCAGCACCCCGAACATCTCCGTCAATTTCTATCAGCGTCCCTAAAGTCTCCGTCAGTTCCCGTCGACATCCCGAGCGTCTCTGTCAGGTCCCGTCCACGTCCCGAACGTCTCTGTCAGGTACAGTCAACATCCCGAACGTCTCCATCAGGTCCTGTCCACACACCGAACATCTCCGTCAGGTCCAGTCAACATCCCAAACGTCTTCGTCAGGTCCCATCCACACACCGAACATCTCCGTCAGGAACCGTCGACATCCCGAACATCTCCGTCTGGTCCCATCATCATCCCGAACGTCTCCGTCAGGTCCCATCAAAATCCCGAACGTCTTCGTCAGGACCCATCCAGACACCGAACATCTCCGTCAGGTCCCATCAACATCCTGAACGTCTCCGTCAGGACCCGTCCACACACCGAACGTCTCCCTCAGGTACAGTCGACATGCCGAACGTCTCCGTCAGGTACAGTCGAAATCCCGAACGTCCCCATCAGTTCCCGTCGATATCCCGAACATCCCCAACATCCCCATCAGGTCCCATCAACATCCCGAACGTCTCCGTCAGGTCCCATCAACATCCCGAACCTCTCCGTCACCTACCGTGAACATCCCGAACGTCTCCGTCTGGTCCGGTCAACATCCCTAACGTCTCCGTCAGGTACCGACAGCTCCACGAACGACTCCGTCAGGTTCTGTCAGCACCCCGAACGTCTCCGTCAATTTCTATCAGCATCCCTAAAGTCTCCGTCAGTTCCCGTCGACATCCCGAGCGTCTCTGTCAGGTCCCGTCCACTTCCCGAACGTCTCTGTCAGGTACAGTCAACATCCCGAACGTCTCCATCAGGTCCTGTCCACACACCGAACATCTCCGTCAGGTCCAGTCAACATCCCGAACGTCTTCGTCACGTCCCGTCCACACACCGAACATCTCCGTCAGGAACCGTCGACATCCCGAACATCTCCGTCTGGTCCCATCAACATCCTGAACGTCTCCATCAGGACCCGTCCACACACCGAACGTCTCCGTCAGGTACAGTCGACATCCCGAACGTCCCCATCAATTCCCGTCGACATCCCGAACATCCCCATCAGGTCCCATCAACATCCCGAACGTCTCCGTCAGGTCCCATCAACATCCCGAACCTCTCCGTCACCTACCGTGAACATCCCGAACGTCTCCGTCTGGTCCAGTCAACATCCCTAACGTCTCCGTCAGGTACCGACAGCTCCACGAACGACTCCGTCAGGTACTGTCAGCACCCCGAACGTCTCCGTCAATTTCTATCAGCATCCCTAAAGTCTCCGTCAGTTCCCGTCGACATCCCGAGCGTCTCTGTCAGGTCCCATCCACGTCCTGAACGTCTCCGTCTGGTCCAGTCCACATCCCAATCGTCTCCGTCAGGTACAGTCCACATCCCGAACGTCTCCGTCAGGTCCAGTCAACATCCGGAACGTCTTCGTCAGGTCCAGTCCACACACTGAACATCTCCGTCAGGGACATTCGACATCTCGAACGTCTCCGTCAGGTCCCATCCACACACTGAACGTCTCCGTCAGGTACAGTCCACATCCCGAATGTCTCCGTGAGGTACAGTCCACATCCTGAACGTCTCCATCAGTTCCCGTCGACATCCCAAATGTCTCTGTCAGGTCCCGTCAACATCCCGAACATCTCCGTCAGATCCCGTCAGCACCCCGAACGTCTCCGTCAGGTCACGTCAACATCCGGAACGTCTCCATCAGGTCACGTCAACATCGTGAACGTCTCCGTCAGGTCCAGTCCACATCCCGAACGTCTCCGTCAGGTCACATCAACATACCGAACGTCTCCGTCAGGTACAGTCTACATCCCGAACGTCCCCATCAGTTCCCGTCAACATCCTGAACGTCTCCGTAAGCTCGCGTCAACATCCCGAACGTTTCCGTTAGGTACAGTTCACATCCGGAATGTCTCCGTCAGGTCCCGTCCACACACCGAACGTCTCCGTCAGGTACAGTCGACATCCCGAATGTCTCCGTCAGGTACAGTCGACATCCCAAACGTCTCCATCAGGTACCGACAGCTCCACGAACGACTCCGTCAGAACTTGAACGTCTCCGTCAGTTCCCATCCGCATCTCGAACATCACTATCAGATCCTGTCCACATCCTGAACGTCTCCGTCAGGTCCCGACATCCTCCTGAACACCTCCATCAGGTGCAATCTACATCCCGAACGTCTCTGTCAGGACCCGTCAACATCCCGAACGTCTCCGTCGGGTACAGTCAACATCCCAAATGTCTCCGTCAGGTACCGTCCACACACCAAACATCTCCGTCAGGTACAGTCGACATCCCGAAAGTCTCTGTCTGGTCCCATCGACATCCCGAACATCTCCGTCAGTTCCAGTCAACATCCCGAAAATCTCCGTCAGGTCCCATCAACATGCCGAATGTCTCTGTCAGGACCCGTCCACACACCGAACGTCTCCCTCAGGTACAGTCGACATGCCGAACGTCTCCGTCAGGTACAGTCGACATTCCGAACGTCCCCATCAGTTCCCATCAACATCCTGAACGTCTCCGTCAGGTCCCATCAACATCCGGAACCTCTCCATCACCTACCGTGAACATCCCGAACGTCAACATCCCTAACGTCTCCGTCAGGTACCGACAGCTCCACGAACGACTCCGTCAGGTTCTGTCAGCACCCCGAACGTCTCCGTCAATTTCTATCAGCATCCCTAAAGTCTCCGTCAGTTCCCGTCGACATCCCGAGCGTCTCTGTCAGGTCCCGTCCACGTCCCGAACGTCTCTGTCAGGTACAGTCAACATCCCGAACGTCTCCATCAGGTACCGACAGCTCCACGAACGACTCCGTCAGGTTCTGTCAGCACCCCGAACGTCTCCGTCAATTTCTATCAGCATCGCTAAAGTCTCCGTCAGTTCCCGTCGACATCCCGAGCATCTCTGTCAGGTCCCGTCCACGTCCCGGACGTCTCTGTCAGGTACAGTCAACATCCCGAATGTCTCCATCAGGTCCCGTCCACACACCGAACATCTCCGTCAGGTCCAGTCAACATCCCGAACGTCTTCGTCAGGTCCCGTCCACACACCGAACATCTCCGTCAGGAACCGTCGACATCCCGAACGTCTCCGTCAGGTCCAGTCAACATCCCGAACACCTCCGTCAGGTCCCATCAACATCCTGAACTTCTCCGTCAGGACCCGTCCACACACCGAACGTCTCCGTCAGGTACAGTTGACATCCCGAACGTCCCCATCAATTCCCGTCGACATCCCGAACATCCCCATCAGGTCCCATCAACATCCCGAACGTCTCCGTCAGGTCCCATCAACATCCCGAACCTCTCCGTCACCTACCGTGAACATCCCGAACGTCTCCGTCTGGTCCAGTCAACATCCCTAACGTCTCCGTCAGGTACCGACAGCTCCACGAACGACTCTGTCTGGTTCTGTCAGCACCCCGAACGTCTCCGTCAATTTCTATCAGCATCCCTAAAGTCTCCGTCAGTTCCCGTCAACATCCCGAGCGTCTCTGTCAGGTCACATCCACGTCCTGAACGTCTCCGTCTGGTCCAGTCCACATCCCAAACGTCTCCGTCAGGTACAGTCCACATCCCGAACGTCTCCGTCAGGTCCAGTCAACATCCCGAACATCTTCGTCAGGTCCCGTCCACACACCGAACATCTCCGTCAGGTACATTCGACATCCCGAACGTCTCCGTCAGGTCCCATCCACACACTGAACGTCTCCGTCAGGTACAGTCCACATCCCGAACGTCTCCGTCAGGTCCCGTCAACATCCCGAACATCTCCGTCAGATCCCGTCAGCACCCCGAACGTCTCCGTCAGGTCACGTCAACATCCGGAACGTCTCCATCAGGTCACGTCAACATCGCGAACGTCTCCGTCAGGTCCAGTCCACATCCCGAACGTCTCCGTCAGGTCACATCAACATACCGAACCTCTCCGTCACCTACCGTGAACATCCCGAACGTCTCCGTCTGGTCCAGTCAACCTCCCTAACGTCTCCGTCAGGTGCCGACAGCTCCACGAACGACTCCGTCAGGTTCTGTCAGCACCCCGAACGTCTCCGTCAATTTCTATCAGCGTCCCTAAAGTCTCCGTCAGTTCCCGTCGACATCCCGAGCGTCTCTGTCAGGTCCCGTCCACGTCCCGAACGTCTCTGTCAGGTACAGTCAACATCCCAAACGTCTTCGTCAGGTCCCGTCCACACACCGAACATCTCCGTCAGGAACCGTCGACATCCCGAACGTCTCCGTCAGGTCCCATCAAAATCCCGAACGTCTTCGTCAGGACCCATCCAGACACCGAACATCTCCGTCAGGTCCCATCAACATCCTGAACGTCTCCGTCAGGACCCGTCCACACACCGAACGTCTCCCTCAGGTACAGTCGACATGCCGAACGTCTCCGTCAGGTACAGTCGACATCCCGAACGTCCCCATCAGTTCCCGTCGACATCCCGAACATCCCCATCAGGTCCCATCAACATCCCGAACGACTCAGTCAGGTCCCATCAACATCCCGAACCTCTCCGTCACCTACCGTGAACATCCCGAGCGTCTCCGTCTGGTCCAGTCAACATCCCTAACGTCTCCGTCAGGTACCGACAGCTCCACGAACGACTCCGTCAGGTTCTGTCAGCACCCCGAACGTCTCCGTCAATTTCTATCAGCATCCCTAAAGTCTCCGTCAGTTCCCGTCGACATCCCGAGCGTCTCTGTCAGGTCCCGTCCACGTCCCGAACGTCTCTGTCAGGTACAGTCAACATCCCGAACGTCTCCAGCAGGTCCTGTCCGCACACCGAACATCTCCGTCAGGTCCAGTCAACATCCCGAACGTCTTCGTCAGGTTCCGTCCACACACCGAACATCTCCGTCAGGAACCGTCGACATCCCGAACATCTCCGTCTGGTCCCATCAACATCCCGAACGTCTCCGTCAGGTCCCATCAAAATCCCGAACGTCTTCGTCAGGACCCATCCAGACACCGAACATCCCCGTCAGGTACAGTCGACATCCCGAACGTCTCCGTCAGGTCCGGTCAACATCCCGAACATCTCCGTCAGGTCCCATCAACATCCTGAACGTCTCCGTCAGGACCCGTCCACACACCGAACGTCTCCGTCAGGTACAGTCGACATCCCGAACGTCCCCATCAATTCCCGTCGACGTCCCGAACATCCCCATCAGGTCCCATCAACATCCCGAACGTCTCCGTCAGGTCCCATCAACATCCCGAACCTCTCCGTCACCTACCGTGAACATCCCGAACGTCTCCGTCTGGTCCAGTCAACATCCCTAACGTCTCCGTCAGGTACCGACAGCTACACGAACGACTCCGTCAGGTTCTGTCAGCACCCCGAACGTCTCCGTCAATTTCTATCAGCATCCCTAAAGTCTCCGTCAGTTCCCGTCGACATCCCAAGTGTCTCTGTCAGGTCCCGTCCACGTCCTGAACGTCTCCGTCTGGTCCAGTCCACATCCCAAACGTCTCCGTCAGGTGCAGTCCACATCCCGGACGTCTCCGTCATGTCCAGTCAACATCCCGAACATCTTCGTCAGGTCCCGTCCACACACCGAACATCTCCGTCAGGTACATTCGACATCCCGAACGTCTCCGTCAGGTATAGTCGACATCCCGAACGTCTCCATCAGTTCCCGTCGACATCCCAAATGTCTCTGTCAGGTCCCGTCAACATCCCGAACATCTCTGTCAGATCCCGTCAGCACCCCGAACGTCTCCGTCAGGTCACGTCAACATCCGGAACGTCTCCATCAGGTCACGTCAACATCGCGAACGTCTCCGTCAGGTCCCGTCCACACACCGAACGTCTCCCACAGGTACAGTCGACATGCTGAACGTCTCCGTCAGGTACAGTCGACATTCCAAACGTCCCCATCAGTTCCCATCAACATCCCGAACGTCTCCGTCAGGTCCAGTCAACATCCCTAACGTCTCCGTCAGGTACCGACAGCTCCACGAACGACTCCGTCAGGTTCTGTCAGCACCCCGAACGTCTCCGTCAGGTCCCGTCCACACACCGAACATCTCCGTCAGGAACCGTCGACATCCCGAACATCTCCGTCTGGTCCCATCAACATCCCGAACGTCTCCGTCAGGTCCCATCAAAATCCCGAACGTCTTCGTCAGGACCCATCCAGACACCGAACATCTCCGTCAGGTACAGTCGACATCCCGAAAGTCTCCGTCTGGTCCCATCGACATCCCGAACGTCTCCGTCAGGACCAGTCAACATCCCGAACATCTCCATCAGGTCCCATCAACATCCTGAACGTCTCCGTCAGGACCCGTCCACACACCGAACGTCTCCCTCAGGTACAGTCGACATGCCGAACGTCTCCGTCAGGTACAGTCGACATCCCGAACGTCCGCATCAGTTCCCGTCGACATCCTGAACATCCCCATCAGGTCCCATCAACATCCCGAACGTCTCCGTCAGGTCCCATCAACATCCCGAACCTCTCCGTCACCTACCGTGAACATCCCGAACGTCTCCGTCTGGTCCAGTCAACATCCCGAACGTCTTCGTCAGGACCCATCCAGACACCGAACATCTCCGTCAGGTACAGTCGACATCCCGAAAGTCTCCGTCTGGTCCCATCGACATCCCGAACGTCTCCGTCAGGTCCAGTCAACATCCCGAACATCTCCGTCAGGTCCCATCAACATCCTGAACGTCTCCGTCAGGACCCGTCCACACACCGAACGTCTCCCTCAGGTACAGTCGACATGCCGAACGTCTCCGTCAGGTACAGTCGACATCCCGAACGTCCCCATCAGTTCCCGTCGACATCCCGAACATCCCCATCAGGTCCCATCAACATCCCGAACGTCTCCGTCAGGTCCCATCCACACACTGAACGTCTCCGTCAGGTACAGTCCACATCCCGAACGTCTCCGTCAGGTATAGTCGACATCCCGAACGTCTCCATCAGTTCCCGTCGACATCCCAAATGTCTCTGTCAGGTCCCGTCAACATCCCGAACATCTCCGTCAGATCCCGTCAGCACCCCGAACGTCTCCGTCAGGTCACGTCAACATCCGGAACGTCTCCATCAGGTCACGTCAACATCGCGAACGTCTCCGTCAGGTCCAGTCCACATCCCGAACGTCTCCGTCAGGTCACGTCGAAATCCCGAACGTCCCCGTCAGTTCCCGTCAACATCCTGAACGTCTCCGTAAGGTCGCGTCAACATCCCGAACGTTTCGGTTAGGTACAGTCCACATCCGGAATGTCTCCGTCAGGTCCCGTCCACACACCGAACGTCTCCGTCAGGTACAGTCGACATCCCGAATGTCTCCGTCAGGTACAGTCGACATCCCAAACGTCTCCATCAGGTCACATCAACATACCGAACGTCTCCGTCACGTACAGTCGACATCCCGAACGTCCCCATCAGTTCCCGTCAACATCCTGAACGTCTCCGTAAGGTCGCGTCAACATCCCGAACGTTTCGGTTAGGTACAGTCCACATCCGGAATGTCTCCGTCAGGTCCCGTCCACACACCGAACGTCTCCGTCAGGTACAGTCGACATCCCGAATGTCTCCGTCAGGTACAGTCGACATCCCAAACGTCTCCATCAGGTACCGACAGCTCCACGAACGACTCCGTCAGAACTTGAACGTCTCCGTCAGTTCCCGTCCTCATCTCGAACATCACTATCAGATCCCGTCCACATCCCGAACGTCTCCGTAAGGTCCCGACATCCTCCCGAACACCTCCATCAGGTGCAATCTACATCCCGAACATCTCCATCTGGTCCCATCGACATCCCGAACACCTCCATCAGGTGCAATCTACATCCCGAACGTCTCCGTCAGGTCCAGTCCACATCCCGAGCGTCTCCGTTAGGTCCCGTCAACATCCCGAACGTCTCCGTTAGGTACAGTCCACATCCCGAACGTCTCCGTCAGTTCCCATCCACATCCCGAACATCACTATCAGGTCCCGTCCACATCCCGAATGTCTCCGTCTGGTTCCATCGACATCCCGAACGTCTCCGTCAGGTACAGTCCACATCCCGAATGTCTCCGTCAGGTACAGTCCACATCCTGAACGTCTCCGTCAGGTCACGTCAACATCGCGAACGTCTCCAACAGGTCACGTCAACATCCCGAATGTCTCCGTCAGGTACAGTCCACATCCCGAGCGTCTCCGTTAGGTCCCGTCAACATCCCGAACGTCTCCGTCAGGTACAGTCCACATCCCGAACGTCTCCGTCTGGTCCCATCCACATCCCGAACATCTCCGTAAGGTACAGTCCATATCCCGAACGACTCCGTTAGGTCACGTCAACATCCCGAATGTCTCCATCAGGTCCCGTCCACACACCGAACATCTCCGTCAGGAACCGTCGACATCCCGAACATCTCCGTCTGGTCCCATCAACATCCCGAACGTCTCCGTCAGGTCCCATCAAAATCCCGAACGTCTCCGTCAGGACCCATCCAGACACCGAACATCTCCGTCAGGTACAGTCGACATCCCGAAAGTCTCCGTCTGGTCCCATCGACATCCCGAACGTCTCCGTCAGGTCCAGTCAACATCCTGATCATCTCCGTCAGGACCCATCAACATCCTGAACGTCTCCGTCAGGACCCGTCCACACACTGAACGTCTCCCTCAGGTACAGTCGACATGCCGAACGTCTCCGTCAGGTACAGTCGACATGCCGAACGTCTCCGTCAGGTACAGTCGACATCCCGAACGTCCCCATCAGTTCCCGTCGACATCCCGACCATCCCCATCAGGTCCCATCAACATCCCGAACGTCTCCGTCAGGTCCCATCAACATCCCGAACCTCTCCGTCACCTACCGTGAACATCCCGAACGTCTCCGTCTGGTCCAGTCAACATCTCTAATGTCTCCGTCAGATACAGTCGACATCCCGAACGTCTCCGTCAGGTACAGTCGACATCCCAAACGTCTCCATCAGTTCCAGTCCACTTCCCAAACGTCTCCGTCAGGTACAGTCCACATCCCGAACATCTCCGTCAGGTACAGTCGACATCCCGAACGTCTCCGTCAGGTACAGTCGACATCCCAAACGTCTCCATCAGTTCCCGTCGACATCCCGAACGTCCCCGTCAGGTGCAGTCAACATCCCAAACGTCTCCGTCAGGTACCGACAGCTCCACGAACGACTCCGTCAGAACTCGAACGTCTCCGTCAGTTCCTGTCCACATCTCGAACATCACTATCAGATCCCGTCCACATCCCGAACTTCTCCGTCAGGTCCCGACATCCTCCCGAACACCTCCATCAGGTGCAATCTACATCCCGAACGTCTCCGTCTGGTCCCATCGACATCCCGAACACCTCCATCAGGTGCAATCTACATCCCGAACGTCTCCGTCAGGTCCAGTCAACATCCCGAACATCTCCATCAGGTCCCATCCACACACTGAACGTCTCCGTCAGGTACAGTCCACATCCCGAATGTCTCCGTTAGGTACAGTCCACATCCTGAACGTCTCCGTCAGGTCACGTCAACATCGCGAACGTCTCCAACAGGTGACGTCAACATCCCGAACCTCTCCGTCAGGTACAGTCCACATCCCGAACGTCTCCGTCAGTTCCCATCCACATCCCGAACATCACTATCATGTCCCGTCCACATCCCGAACGTCTCCGTCTGGTCCCATTGACATCCCGAACATCTCCGTCAGGTACAGTCCATATCCCGAACGACTCCGTCAGGTGCCGTCAACATCCCGAACGTCTCCGTCAGGTCCAGTCCAAATCCCGAACGTCTCTGTCAGGACCGGTCAACATCCCGAACGTCTCCGTCAGATACAGTCGACATCCCGAATGTCTTCATCAGGCCCAGTCCAAATCCCGAACGTCTCTGTCAGGACCCGTCAACATCCCGAACATCTCTGTCAGATCCCGTCAGCACCCCGAACGTCTCCGTCAGGTCACGTCAACATCCGGAACGTCTCCATCAGTTCATGTCAACATTGCGAATGTCTCCGTCAGGTGCAGTCCAAATCCCGAACGTCTGTGTCAGGACCCGTGAACATCCCGAACGTCTCCGTCAGGTACAGTCGACATCCCGAATGTCTCCATCAGTTCCCGTCGACATCCCGAATGTCTCTGTCAGGTCCCGTCAACATCCCGAACATCTCCGTCAGATCCCGTCAGCACCCCGAACGTCTCAGTCAGGTCACGTCAACATCCGGAACGTCTCCATCAGGTCATGTCAACATCACGAACGTCTCCGTCAGTTCCAGTCCACATCCCGAACGTCTCCGTCAGGTCACGTCAACATCCTGAACGTCTCCGTCAGGTACAGTCAACATCCCAAACGTCTCCGTCAGGTCCCGTCCACACACCGAACATCTCCGTCAGGTCCAGTCAACATCCCGAACGTCTTCGTCAGGTCCCGTCCACACACCGAACATCTCTGTCAGTTCCCGTCGACATCCCGAACGTCCCCGTCAGGTTCCAATAGCTCCACGAACGACTCCGTCAGAACTCGAACGTCTCCGTCAGTTCCCGTCCACATCTCGAACATCACTATCAGATCCCGTCCACATCCTGAACGTCTCCGTCAGGTCCCGGCATCCTCCCGAACACCTCCATCAGGTGCAATCTACATCCCGAACGTCTCCGTCAGTTCCAGTCCACATCCCGAACGTCTCCGTCAGGTCACGTCAACATCCTGAACGTCTCCGTCAGGTACAGTCAACATCCCAAACGTCTCCGTCAGGTCCCGTCCACACACCGAACATCTCCGTCAGGTCCAGTCAACATCCCGAACGTCTTCGTCAGGTCCCGTCCACACACCGAACATCTCTGTCAGTTCCCGCCGACATCCCGAACGTCCCCGTCAGGTTCCAATAGCTCCACGAACGACTCCGTCAGAACTCGAACGTCTCCGTCAGTTCCCGTCCACATCTCGAACATCACTATCAGATCCCGTCCACATCCTGAACGTCTCCGTCAGGTCCCGGCATCCTCCCGAACACCTCCATCAGGTGCAATCTGCATCCCGAACGTCTCCGTCTGGTCCCATCGACATCCTGAACACCTCCATCAGGTGCAATCTACATCCCGAACGTCTCCGTCAGGTCCCATCCACGTCCTGAACGTCTCCGTCTGGTCCAGTCCACATCCCAAATGTCTCCGTCAGGTACAGTCCACGTCCCTAACGTCTCCGTCAGGACCTGTCCAGACACCGAACATCTCCGTCAGGTCCAGTCAACATCCTGAACGTCTTCGTCAGGTCCCGTCCACACACCGAACATCTCAGTCAGGTACATTCGACATCCCGAACGTCTCCGTCAGGTCCCATCCACACACTGAACGTCTCCGTCAGGTACAGTCCACATCCCGAATGTCTCCGTCAGGTCATGTCAACATCCCAAACGTCTCCAACAGGTCACGCCAACATCCCGAAAGTCTCCGTCAGGTCCCGTCAACATCCCGAAACTCTCCGTCACCTACCGTGAACATCCCGAACGTCTCCGTCTGGTCCAGTCAACATCCCTAACGTCTCCGTCAGGTACCGACAGCTCCATGAACGACTCCGTCAGGTTCTGTCAGCACCCCGAACGTCTCCGTAAGGTACAGTCCACATCCCGATGTCTCCGTCAGGTACAGTCCACATCCCGAACGTCTCCGTCAGGTCCCGTCCACACACCGAACGTCTCCGTTAGGTACAGTTGACATCCCAAACGTCTCCATCAGTTCCCGTCGAAATCCCGAACGTCCCCGTCAGGTACAGTCAACATCCCAAATGTCTCCGTCAGGTACCGACAGCTCCACGAACGACTCCGTCAGAACTCGAACGTCTCCGTCAGTTCCCGTCCACATCTCGAACATCACTATCAGATCCCGTCCACATCCCGAACGTCTCTGTCAGGTCCCGACATCCTCCCGAACACCTCCATCAGGTGCAATCTACATCCCGAACGTCTCCGTCTGGTCCCATCGACATCCCGAACACCTCCATCAGGTGCAATCTACATCCCGAACGTCTCCGTCAGGTCACGTCAACATCCCGAACGTCTCCGTCAGGTGCCGTCAACATCCCGAACGTCTCCGTCAGGTCCAGTCCAAATCCCGAACGTCTCTCTCAGGACCGGTCAACATCCCGAACGTCTCCGTCAGATACAGTCGACGTCCCGAATGTCTCCATCAGGCCCAGTCCAAATCCCGAACGTCTCTGTCAGGACCCGTCAACATCCCGAACGTCTCCGTCAGTTCCCATCCACATCCCGAACATCACTATCAGGTCCTGTCCACATCCCGAACGTCTCTGTCTGGTCCCATCGACATCCCGAACGTCTCCGTCAGGTCCCATCATCATCCCGAACATCTCCGTCAGGTACAGTCCATATCCCGAACGACTCCGTCAGGTCACGTCAACATCCCGAATGTCTCCAGCAGGTCACGTCAACATCTCGAACGTCTCTGTCAGGTACAGTCAACATCCCGAACGTCTCCATCAGGTCCCGTCCACACACCGAACATCTCCGTCAGGTCCAGTCAACATCCCGAACGTCTTCGTCAGGTCCCGTCCACACACCGAACATCTCCGTCAGGTACAGTCGACATCCGGAAAGTCTCCGTCTGGTCCCATCGACATCCCGAACGTCTCCGTCAGGTCACGACATCCTCCCGAACACCTCCATCAGGTGCAATCTACATCCCGAATGTCTCCGTCTGGTCCCATCGACATCCCGAACACCTCCATCAGGTGCAATCTACATCCCGAACGTCTCCGTCAGGTCCAGTCCACATCCCAAACATCTCCGTCAGGTCACATCAACATCCCGAACGTCTCCGTCAGGTACAGTCAACATCCTGAATTTCTCCATCAGTTCCCGTCAACATCCCGAACGTCCCCGTCAGGTCACGTCAACAAACCGAACGTCTCCGTTAGGTACAGTCGACATGCCGAACGTCTCTGTCAGGTCCAGTCCACATCCCGAACGTCTCCATCAGTTCCCGTCAACATCCTGAACGTCCCCGTCAGGTACAGTCGACATCCCGAACGTCTCCGTCAGGTGCAGTCCACATCCCGAACGTCTCCGTCAGGTACAGTCCACATCCCAAACATCTCCGTCAGTTACAGTCGACATCCCGAACGTCTCCGTCTGGTCCCGTCAGCATCCGGAACGTCTCCGTCTGGTCCTATCAACATCCCGAACGTCACCGTCGGGTACAGTCGACATCCCGAACGTCTCCGTCAGGTCCCACCAACATCTCGAACGTCTCCGTCAGGTCCCATCAACATCCCGAACCTCTCCGTCACCTACCGTGAACATCCCAAACGTCTCCGTCTGGTCCAGTCAACATCTCTAATGTCTCCGTCAGGTACCTACAGCTCCACGAATGACTCCGTTAGTTTCTGTCAGCACCCGGAACGTCTCCGTCAATTTCTATCAGCATCCCTAAAGTCTCCGTCAGTTCCCGTCGACATCCCGAACGTCTCCGTCTGGTCCCGTCCACGTCCTGAACGTCTTCGTCTGGTCCAGTCCACATCCCAAACGTCTCCGTCAGGACCCGTCCACACACCGAACATCTCAGTCAAGTACATTCGACATCCCGAACGCCTCCGTCAGGTCCCATCCACACACTGAACGTCTCCGTCAGGTACGGTCCACATCCCGAATGTCTCCGTCAGGTACAGTCCACATCCTGAACGTCTCCGTCAGGTCACGTCAACATCCCGAACGTCTCCAACAGGTCACGTCAACATCCCGAACGTCTCCGTCAGGTCCAGTCAACATCCCGAATGTCTCCGTTAGGTGCAGTCCACATCCCGAATGTCTCCATCAGGCCCAGTCCAAATCCCGAACGTCTCTGTCAGGACCCGTCAACATCCCGAACATCTCTGTCAGATCCCGTCAGCACCCCGAACGTCTCCGTCAGGTCATGTCAACATCCGGAACGTCTCCATCAGGTCATGTCAACATCGCGAACATGTCCGTCAGGTCCAGTCCAAATCCCGAATGTCTCTGTCAGGACCCGTCAACATCCCGAACGTCTCCATCAGGTACAGTCGACATCCCGAATGTCTCCATCAGTTCCTGTCGACATCCCGAATGTCTCTGTCAGGTCCCGTCAACATCCCGAACATCTCTGTCAGATCCCGTCAGCACCCCGAACGTCTCCGTCAGGTCACGTCAACATCCGGAACGTCTCCATCAGGTCATGTCAACATCCCGAACATCTCCGTCAGTTCCAGTCCACTTCCCAAACGTCTCCGTCAGGTACAGTCCACATCCCGAACATCTCCGTCAGGTACAGTCGACATCCCGAACGTCTCCGTCAGGTACAGTCGACATCCCAAACGTCTCCATCAGTTCCCGTCGACATCCCGAACGTCCCCGTCAGGTGCAGTCAACATCCCAAACGTCTCCGTCAGGTACCGACAGCTCCACGAACGACTCCGTCAGAACTCGAACGTCTCCGTCAGTTCCTGTCCACATCTCGAACATCACTATCAGATCCCGTCCACATCCCGAACATCTCCGTCAGGTCCCGACATCCTCCCGAACACCTCCATCAGGTGCAATCTACATCCCGAACGTCTCCGTCTGGTCCCATCGACATCCCGAACACCTCCATCAGGTGCAATCTACATCCCGAACGTCTCCGTCAGGTCCAGTCAACATCCCGAACATCTTCATCAGGTCCCATCCACACACTGAACGTCTCCGTCAGGTACAGTCCACATCCGGAATGTCTCCGTTAGGTACAGTCCACATCCTGAACGTCTCCGTCAGGTCACGTCAACATCGCGAACGTCTCCAACAGGTGACGTCAACATCCCGAACCTCTCCGTCAGGTACAGTCCACATCCCGAACGTCTCCGTCAGTTCCCATCCACATCCCGAACATCACTATCATGTCCCGTCCACATCCCGAACGTCTCCGTCTGGTCCCATTGACATCCCGAACATCTCCGTCAGGTACAGTCCATATCCCGAACGACTCCGTCAGGTGCCGTCAACATCCCGAACGTCTCCGTCAGGTCCAGTCCAAATCCCGAACGTCTCTGTCAGGACCGGTCAACATCCCGAACGTCTCCGTCAGATACAGTCGACATCCCGAATGTCTTCATCAGGCCCAGTCCAAATCCCGAACGTCTCTGTCAGGACCCGTCAACATCCCGAACATCTCCGTCAGATCCCGTCAGCACCCGGAACGTCTCCGTCAGATCCCGTCAGCACCCCGAACGTCTCCGTCAGGTCACGTCAACATCCGGAACGTCTCCATCAGTTCATGTCAACATTGCGAATGTCTCCGTCAGGTGCAGTCCAAATCCCGAACGTCTGTGTCAGGACCCGTGAACATCCCGAACGTCTCCGTCAGGTACAGTCGACATCCCGAATGTCTCCATCAGTTCCCGTCGACATCCCGAATGTCTCTGTCAGGTCCCGTCAACATCCCGAACATCTCCGTCAGATCCCGTCAGCACCCCGAACGTCTCAGTCAGGTCACGTCAACATCCGGAACGTCTCCATCAGGTCATGTCAACATCACGAACGTCTCCGTCAGTTCCAGTCCACATCCCGAACGTCTCCGTCAGGTCACGTCAACATCCTGAACGTCTCCGTCAGGTACAGTCAACATCCCAAACGTCTCCGTCAGGTCCCGTCCACACACCGAACATCTCCGTCAGGTCCAGTCAACATCCCGAACGTCTTCGTCAGGTCCCGTCCACACATCGAACATCTCTGTCAGTTCCCGTCGACATCCCGAACGTCCCCGTCAGGTTCCAATAGCTCCACGAACGACTCCGTCAGAACTCGAACGTCTCCGTCAGTTCCCGTCCACATCTCGAACATCACTATCAGATCCCGTCCACATCCTGAACGTCTCCGTCAGGTCCCGGCATCCTCCCGAACACCTCCATCAGGTGCAATCTACATCCCGAACGTCTCCGTCAGTTCCAGTCCACATCCCGAACGTCTCCGTCAGGTCACGTCAACATCCTGAACGTCTCCGTCAGGTACAGTCAACATCCCAAACGTCTCCGTCAGGTCCCGTCCACACACCGAACATCTCCGTCAGGTCCAGTCAACATCCCGAACGTCTTCGTCAGGTCCCGTCCACACACCGAACATCTCTGTCAGTTCCCGTCGACATCCCGAACGTCCCCGTCAGGTTCCAATAGCTCCACGAACGACTCCGTCAGAACTCGAACGTCTCCGTCAGTTCCCGTCCACATCTCGAACATCACTATCAGATCCCGTCCACATCCTGAACGTCTCCGTCAGGTCCCGGCATCCTCCCGAACACCTCCATCAGGTGCAATCTGCATCCCGAACGTCTCCGTCAGGTCCCATCCACGTCCTGAACGTCTCCGTCTGGTCCAGTCCACATCCCAAATGTCTCCGTCAGGTACAGTCCACGTCCCTAATGTCTCCGTCAGGACCTGTCCAGACACCGAACATCTCCGTCAGGTCCAGTCAACATCCCGAACGTCTTCGTCAGGTCCCGTCCACACACCGAACATCTCAGTCAGGTACATTCGACATCCCGAACGTCTCCGTCAGGTCCCATCCACACACTGAACGTCTCCGTCAGGTACAGTCCACATCCCGAATGTCTCCGTCAGGTCATGTCAACATCCCAAACGTCTCCAACAGGTCACGCCAACATCCCGAAAGTCTCCGTCAGGTCCCGTCAACATCCCGAAACTCTCCGTCACCTACCGTGAACATCCCGAACGTCTCCGTCTGGTCCAGTCAACATCCCTAACGTCTCCGTCAGGTACCGACAGCTCCATGAACGACTCCGTCAGGTTCTGTCAGCACCCCGAACGTCTCCGTAAGGTACAGTCCACATCCCGATGTCTCCGTCAGGTACAGTCCACATCCCGAACGTCTCCGTCAGGTCCCGTCCACACACCGAACGTCTCCGTTAGGTACAGTTGACATCCCAAACGTCTCCATCAGTTCCCGTCGAAATCCCGAACGTCCCCGTCAGGTACAGTCAACATCCCAAATGTCTCCGTCAGGTACCGACAGCTCCACGAACGACTCCGTCAGAACTCGAACGTCTCCGTCAGTTCCCGTCCACATCTCGAACATCACTATCAGATCCCGTCCACATCCCGAACGTCTCTGTCAGGTCCCGACATCCTCCCGAACACCTCCATCAGGTGCAATCTACATCCCGAACGTCTCCGTCTGGTCCCATCGACATCCCGAACACCTCCATCAGGTGCAATCTACATCCCGAACGTCTCCGTCAGGTCACGTCAACATCCCGAACGTCTCCGTCAGGTGCCGTCAACATCCCGAACGTCTCCGTCAGGTCCAGTCCAAATCCCGAACGTCTCTCTCAGGACCGGTCAACATCCCGAACGTCTCCGTCAGATACAGTCGACGTCCCGAATGTCTCCATCAGGCCCAGTCCAAATCCCGAACGTCTCCGTCAGTTCCCATCCACATCCCGAACATCACTATCAGGTCCTGTCCACATCCCGAACGTCTCCGTCTGGTCCCATCGACATCCCGAACGTCTCCGTCAGGTCCCATCATCATCCCGAACATCTCCGTCAGGTACAGTCCATATCCCGAACGACTCCGTCAGGTCACGTCAACATCCCGAATGTCTCCAGCAGGTCACGTCAACATCTCGAACGTCTCTGTCAGGTACAGTCAACATCCCGAACGTCTCCATCAGGTCCCGTCCACACACCGAACATCTCCGTCAGGTCCAGTCAACATCCCGAACGTCTTCGTCAGGTCCCGTCCACACACCGAACATCTCCGTCAGGTACAGTCGACATCCGGAAAGTCTCCGTCTGGTCCCATCGACATCCCGAACGTCTCCGTCAGGTCACGACATCCTCCCGAACACCTCCATCAGGTGCAATCTACATCCCGAATGTCTCCGTCTGGTCCCATCGACATCCCGAACACCTCCATCAGGTGCAATCTACATCCCGAACGTCTCCGTCAGGTCCAGTCCACATCCCAAACATCTCCGTCAGGTCACATCAACATCCCGAACGTCTCCGTCAGGTACAGTCAACATCCCGAATTTCTCCATCAGTTCCCGTCAACATCCCGAACGTCCCCGTCAGGTCACGTCAACAAACCGAACGTCTCCGTTAGGTACAGTCGACATGCCGAACGTCTCTGTCAGGTCCAGTCCACATCCCGAACGTCTCCATCAGTTCCCGTCAACATCCCGAACGTCCCCGTCAGGTACAGTCGACATCCCGAACGTCTCCGTCAGGTGCAGTCCACATCCCGAACGTCTCCGTCAGGTACAGTCCACATCCCAAACATCTCCGTCAGTTACAGTCGACATCCCGAACGTCTCCGTCTGGTCCCGTCAGCATCCGGAACGTCTCCGTCTGGTCCTATCAACATCCCGAACGTCACCGTCGGGTACAGTCGACATCCCGAACGTCTCCGTCAGGTCCCACCAACATCTCGAACGTCTCCGTCAGGTCCCATCAACATCCCGAACCTCTCCGTCACCTACCGTGAACATCCCGAACGTCTCCGTCTGGTCCAGTCAACATCTCTAATGTCTCCGTCAGGTACCTACAGCTCCACGAATGACTCCGTTAGTTTCTGTCAGCACCCGGAACGTCTCCGTCAATTTCTATCAGCATCCCTAAAGTCTCCGTCAGTTCCCGTCGACATCCCGAACGTCTCCGTCTGGTCCCGTCCACGTCCTGAACGTCTTCGTCTGGTCCAGTCCACATCCCAAACGTCTCCGTCAGGACCCGTCCACACACCGAACATCTCAGTCAAGTACATTCGACATCCCGAACGCCTCCGTCAGGTCCCATCCACACACTGAACGTCTCCGTCAGGTACGGTCCACATCCCGAATGTCTCCGTCAGGTACAGTCCACATCCTGAACGTCTCTGTCAGGTCACGTCAACATCCCGAACGTCTCCAACAGGTCACGTCAACATCCCGAACGTCTCCGTCAGGTCCAGTCAACATCCCGAATGTCTCCGTTAGGTGCAATCTACATCCCGAACGTCTCCGTCAGGTCCAGTCCACATCCCAAACATCTCCGTCAGGTCACATCAACATCCCGAACGTCTCCGTCAGGTACAGTCAACATCCCGAATTTCTCCATCAGTTCCCGTCAACATCCCGAACGTCCCCGTCAGGTCACGTCAACAAACCGAACGTCTCCGTTAGGTACAGTCGACATGCCGAACGTCTCTGTCAGGTCCAGTCCACATCCCGAACGTCTCCATCAGTTCCCGTCAACATCCCGAACGTCCCCGTCAGGTACAGTCGACATCCCGAACGTCTCCGTCAGGTGCAGTCCACATCCCGAACGTCTCCGTCAGGTACAGTCCACATCCCAAACATCTCCGTCAGTTACAGTCGACATCCCGAACGTCTCCGTCTGGTCCCGTCAGCATCCGGAACGTCTCCGTCTGGTCCTATCAACATCCCGAACGTCACCGTCGGGTACAGTCGACATCCCGAACGTCTCCGTCAGGTCCCACCAACATCTCGAACGTCTCCGTCAGGTCCCATCAACATCCCGAACCTCTCCGTCACCTACCGTGAACATCCCGAACGTCTCCGTCTGGTCCAGTCAACATCTCTAATGTCTCCGTCAGGTACCTACAGCTCCACGAATGACTCCGTTAGTTTCTGTCAGCACCCGGAACGTCTCCGTCAATTTCTATCAGCATCCCTAAAGTCTCCGTCAGTTCCCGTCGACATCCCGAACGTCTCCGTCTGGTCCCGTCCACGTCCTGAACGTCTTCGTCTGGTCCAGTCCACATCCCAAACGTCTCCGTCAGGACCCGTCCACACACCGAACATCTCAGTCAAGTACATTCGACATCCCGAACGCCTCCGTCAGGTCCCATCCACACACTGAACGTCTCCGTCAGGTACGGTCCACATCCCGAATGTCTCCGTCAGGTACAGTCCACATCCTGAACGTCTCCGTCAGGTCACGTCAACATCCCGAACGTCTCCAACAGGTCACGTCAACATCCCGAACGTCTCCGTCAGGTCCAGTCAACATCCCGAATGTCTCCGTTAGGTGCAGTCCACATCCCGAATGTCTCCATCAGGCCCAGTCCAAATCCCGAACGTCTCTGTCAGGACCCGTCAACATCCCGAACATCTCTGTCAGATCCCGTCAGCACCCCGAACGTCTCCGTCAGGTCATGTCAACATCCGGAACGTCTCCATCAGGTCATGTCAACATCGCGAACATGTCCGTCAGGTCCAGTCCAAATCCCGAATGTCTCTGTCAGGACCCGTCAACATCCCGAACGTCTCCATCAGGTACAGTCGACATCCCGAATGTCTCCATCAGTTCCTGTCGACATCCCGAATGTCTCTGTCAGGTCCCGTCAACATCCCGAACATCTCTGTCAGATCCCGTCAGCACCCCGAACGTCTCCGTCAGGTCACGTCAACATCCGGAACGTCTCCATCAGGTCATGTCAACATCCCGAACATCTCCGTCAGTTCCAGTCCACTTCCCAAACGTCTCCGTCAGGTACAGTCCACATCCCGAACATCTCCGTCAGGTACAGTCGACATCCCGAACGTCTCCGTCAGGTACAGTCGACATCCCAAACGTCTCCATCAGTTCCCGTCGACATCCCGAACGTCCCCGTCAGGTGCAGTCAACATCCCAAACGTCTCCGTCAGGTACCGACAGCTCCACGAACGACTCCGTCAGAACTCGAACGTCTCCGTCAGTTCCTGTCCACATCTCGAACATCACTATCAGATCCCGTCCACATCCCGAACATCTCCGTCAGGTCCCGACATCCTCCCGAACACCTCCATCAGGTGCAATCTACATCCCGAACGTCTCCGTCTGGTCCCATCGACATCCCGAACACCTCCATCAGGTGCAATCTACATCCCGAACGTCTCCGTCAGGTACAGTCCACATCCCAAACATCTCCGTCAGTTACAGTCGACATCCCGAACGTCTCCGTCTGGTCCCGTCAGCATCCGGAACGTCTCCGTCAGGTTCTGTCAGCACCCCGAACGTCTCCGTCAATTTCTATCAGCATCCCTAAAGTCTCCGTCAGTTCCCGTCGACATCCCGAGCGTCTCTGTCAGGTCCCGTCCACGTCCCGAACGTCTCTGTCAGGTACAGTCAACATCCCGAACGTCTCCATCAGGTACCGACAGCTCCACGAACGACTCCGTCAGGTTCTGTCAGCACCCCGAACGTCTCCGTCAATTTCTATCAGCATCGCTAAAGTCTCCGTCAGTTCCCGTCGACATCCCGAGCATCTCTGTCAGGTCCCGTCCACGTCCCGGACGTCTCTGTCAGGTACAGTCAACATCCCGAATGTCTCCATCAGGTCCCGTCCACACACCGAACATCTCCGTCAGGTCCAGTCAACATCCCGAACGTCTTCGTCAGGTCCCGTCCACACACCGAACATCTCCGTCAGGAACCGTCGACATCCCGAACGTCTCCGTCAGGTCCAGTCAACATCCCGAACACCTCCGTCAGGTCCCATCAACATCCTGAACTTCTCCGTCAGGACCCGTCCACACACCGAACGTCTCCGTCAGGTACAGTTGACATCCCGAACGTCCCCATCAATTCCCGTCGACATCCCGAACATCCCCATCAGGTCCCATCAACATCCCGAACGTCTCCGTCAGGTCCCATCAACATCCCGAACCTCTCCGTCACCTACCGTGAACATCCCGAACGTCTCCGTCTGGTCCAGTCAACATCCCTAACGTCTCCGTCAGGTACCGACAGCTCCACGAACGACTCTGTCTGGTTCTGTCAGCACCCCGAACGTCTCCGTCAATTTCTATCAGCATCCCTAAAGTCTCCGTCAGTTCCCGTCAACATCCCGAGCGTCTCTGTCAGGTCACATCCACGTCCTGAACGTCTCCGTCTGGTCCAGTCCACATCCCAAACGTCTCCGTCAGGTACAGTCCACATCCCGAACGTCTCCGTCAGGTCCAGTCAACATCCCGAACATCTTCGTCAGGTCCCGTCCACACACCGAACATCTCCGTCAGGTACATTCGACATCCCGAACGTCTCCGTCAGGTCCCATCCACACACTGAACGTCTCCGTCAGGTACAGTCCACATCCCGAACGTCTCCGTCAGGTCCCGTCAACATCCCGAACATCTCCGTCAGATCCCGTCAGCACCCCGAACGTCTCCGTCAGGTCACGTCAACATCCGGAACGTCTCCATCAGGTCACGTCAACATCGCGAACGTCTCCGTCAGGTCCAGTCCACATCCCGAACGTCTCCGTCAGGTCACATCAACATACCGAACCTCTCCGTCACCTACCGTGAACATCCCGAACGTCTCCGTCTGGTCCAGTCAACCTCCCTAACGTCTCCGTCAGGTGCCGACAGCTCCACGAACGACTCCGTCAGGTTCTGTCAGCACCCCGAACGTCTCCGTCAATTTCTATCAGCGTCCCTAAAGTCTCCGTCAGTTCCCGTCGACATCCCGAGCGTCTCTGTCAGGTCCCGTCCACGTCCCGAACGTCTCTGTCAGGTACAGTCAACATCCCAAACGTCTTCGTCAGGTCCCGTCCACACACCGAACATCTCCGTCAGGAACCGTCGACATCCCGAACGTCTCCGTCAGGTCCCATCAAAATCCCGAACGTCTTCGTCAGGACCCATCCAGACACCGAACATCTCCGTCAGGTCCCATCAACATCCTGAACGTCTCCGTCAGGACCCGTCCACACACCGAACGTCTCCCTCAGGTACAGTCGACATGCCGAACGTCTCCGTCAGGTACAGTCGACATCCCGAACGTCCCCATCAGTTCCCGTCGACATCCCGAACATCCCCATCAGGTCCCATCAACATCCCGAACGACTCAGTCAGGTCCCATCAACATCCCGAACCTCTCCGTCACCTACCGTGAACATCCCGAGCGTCTCCGTCTGGTCCAGTCAACATCCCTAACGTCTCCGTCAGGTACCGACAGCTCCACGAACGACTCCGTCAGGTTCTGTCAGCACCCCGAACGTCTCCGTCAATTTCTATCAGCATCCCTAAAGTCTCCGTCAGTTCCCGTCGACATCCCGAGCGTCTCTGTCAGGTCCCGTCCACGTCCCGAACGTCTCTGTCAGGTACAGTCAACATCCCGAACGTCTCCAGCAGGTCCTGTCCGCACACCGAACATCTCCGTCAGGTCCAGTCAACATCCCGAACGTCTTCGTCAGGTTCCGTCCACACACCGAACATCTCCGTCAGGAACCGTCGACATCCCGAACATCTCCGTCTGGTCCCATCAACATCCCGAACGTCTCCGTCAGGTCCCATCAAAATCCCGAACGTCTTCGTCAGGACCCATCCAGACACCGAACATCCCCGTCAGGTACAGTCGACATCCCGAACGTCTCCGTCAGGTCCGGTCAACATCCCGAACATCTCCGTCAGGTCCCATCAACATCCTGAACGTCTCCGTCAGGACCCGTCCACACACCGAACGTCTCCGTCAGGTACAGTCGACATCCCGAACGTCCCCATCAATTCCCGTCGACGTCCCGAACATCCCCATCAGGTCCCATCAACATCCCGAACGTCTCCGTCAGGTCCCATCAACATCCCGAACCTCTCCGTCACCTACCGTGAACATCCCGAACGTCTCCGTCTGGTCCAGTCAACATCCCTAACGTCTCCGTCAGGTACCGACAGCTACACGAACGACTCCGTCAGGTTCTGTCAGCACCCCGAACGTCTCCGTCAATTTCTATCAGCATCCCTAAAGTCTCCGTCAGTTCCCGTCGACATCCCAAGTGTCTCTGTCAGGTCCCGTCCACGTCCTGAACGTCTCCGTCTGGTCCAGTCCACATCCCAAACGTCTCCGTCAGGTGCAGTCCACATCCCGGACGTCTCCGTCATGTCCAGTCAACATCCCGAACATCTTCGTCAGGTCCCGTCCACACACCGAACATCTCCGTCAGGTACATTCGACATCCCGAACGTCTCCGTCAGGTATAGTCGACATCCCGAACGTCTCCATCAGTTCCCGTCGACATCCCAAATGTCTCTGTCAGGTCCCGTCAACATCCCGAACATCTCTGTCAGATCCCGTCAGCACCCCGAACGTCTCCGTCAGGTCACGTCAACATCCGGAACGTCTCCATCAGGTCACGTCAACATCGCGAACGTCTCCGTCAGGTCCCGTCCACACACCGAACGTCTCCCACAGGTACAGTCGACATGCTGAACGTCTCCGTCAGGTACAGTCGACATTCCAAACGTCCCCATCAGTTCCCATCAACATCCCGAACGTCTCCGTCAGGTCCAGTCAACATCCCTAACGTCTCCGTCAGGTACCGACAGCTCCACGAACGACTCCGTCAGGTTCTGTCAGCACCCCGAACGTCTCCGTCAGGTCCCGTCCACACACCGAACATCTCCGTCAGGAACCGTCGACATCCCGAACATCTCCGTCTGGTCCCATCAACATCCCGAACGTCTCCGTCAGGTCCCATCAAAATCCCGAACGTCTTCGTCAGGACCCATCCAGACACCGAACATCTCCGTCAGGTACAGTCGACATCCCGAAAGTCTCCGTCTGGTCCCATCGACATCCCGAACGTCTCCGTCAGGACCAGTCAACATCCCGAACATCTCCATCAGGTCCCATCAACATCCTGAACGTCTCCGTCAGGACCCGTCCACACACCGAACGTCTCCCTCAGGTACAGTCGACATGCCGAACGTCTCCGTCAGGTACAGTCGACATCCCGAACGTCCGCATCAGTTCCCGTCGACATCCTGAACATCCCCATCAGGTCCCATCAACATCCCGAACGTCTCCGTCAGGTCCCATCAACATCCCGAACCTCTCCGTCACCTACCGTGAACATCCCGAACGTCTCCGTCTGGTCCAGTCAACATCCCGAACGTCTTCGTCAGGACCCATCCAGACACCGAACATCTCCGTCAGGTACAGTCGACATCCCGAAAGTCTCCGTCTGGTCCCATCGACATCCCGAACGTCTCCGTCAGGTCCAGTCAACATCCCGAACATCTCCGTCAGGTCCCATCAACATCCTGAACGTCTCCGTCAGGACCCGTCCACACACCGAACGTCTCCCTCAGGTACAGTCGACATGCCGAACGTCTCCGTCAGGTACAGTCGACATCCCGAACGTCCCCATCAGTTCCCGTCGACATCCCGAACATCCCCATCAGGTCCCATCAACATCCCGAACGTCTCCGTCAGGTCCCATCCACACACTGAACGTCTCCGTCAGGTACAGTCCACATCCCGAACGTCTCCGTCAGGTATAGTCGACATCCCGAACGTCTCCATCAGTTCCCGTCGACATCCCAAATGTCTCTGTCAGGTCCCGTCAACATCCCGAACATCTCCGTCAGATCCCGTCAGCACCCCGAACGTCTCCGTCAGGTCACGTCAACATCCGGAACGTCTCCATCAGGTCACGTCAACATCGCGAACGTCTCCGTCAGGTCCAGTCCACATCCCGAACGTCTCCGTCAGGTCACGTCGAAATCCCGAACGTCCCCGTCAGTTCCCGTCAACATCCTGAACGTCTCCGTAAGGTCGCGTCAACATCCCGAACGTTTCGGTTAGGTACAGTCCACATCCGGAATGTCTCCGTCAGGTCCCGTCCACACACCGAACGTCTCCGTCAGGTACAGTCGACATCCCGAATGTCTCCGTCAGGTACAGTCGACATCCCAAACGTCTCCATCAGGTCACATCAACATACCGAACGTCTCCGTCACGTACAGTCGACATCCCGAACGTCCCCATCAGTTCCCGTCAACATCCTGAACGTCTCCGTAAGGTCGCGTCAACATCCCGAACGTTTCGGTTAGGTACAGTCCACATCCGGAATGTCTCCGTCAGGTCCCGTCCACACACCGAACGTCTCCGTCAGGTACAGTCGACATCCCGAATGTCTCCGTCAGGTACAGTCGACATCCCAAACGTCTCCATCAGGTACCGACAGCTCCACGAACGACTCCGTCAGAACTTGAACGTCTCCGTCAGTTCCCGTCCTCATCTCGAACATCACTATCAGATCCCGTCCACATCCCGAACGTCTCCGTAAGGTCCCGACATCCTCCCGAACACCTCCATCAGGTGCAATCTACATCCCGAACATCTCCATCTGGTCCCATCGACATCCCGAACACCTCCATCAGGTGCAATCTACATCCCGAACGTCTCCGTCAGGTCCAGTCCACATCCCGAGCGTCTCCGTTAGGTCCCGTCAACATCCCGAACGTCTCCGTTAGGTACAGTCCACATCCCGAACGTCTCCGTCAGTTCCCATCCACATCCCGAACATCACTATCAGGTCCCGTCCACATCCCGAATGTCTCCGTCTGGTTCCATCGACATCCCGAACGTCTCCGTCAGGTACAGTCCACATCCCGAATGTCTCCGTCAGGTACAGTCCACATCCTGAACGTCTCCGTCAGGTCACGTCAACATCGCGAACGTCTCCAACAGGTCACGTCAACATCCCGAATGTCTCCGTCAGGTACAGTCCACATCCCGAGCGTCTCCGTTAGGTCCCGTCAACATCCCGAACGTCTCCGTCAGGTACAGTCCACATCCCGAACGTCTCCGTCTGGTCCCATCCACATCCCGAACATCTCCGTAAGGTACAGTCCATATCCCGAACGACTCCGTTAGGTCACGTCAACATCCCGAATGTCTCCATCAGGTCCCGTCCACACACCGAACATCTCCGTCAGGAACCGTCGACATCCCGAACATCTCCGTCTGGTCCCATCAACATCCCGAACGTCTCCGTCAGGTCCCATCAAAATCCCGAACGTCTCCGTCAGGACCCATCCAGACACCGAACATCTCCGTCAGGTACAGTCGACATCCCGAAAGTCTCCGTCTGGTCCCATCGACATCCCGAACGTCTCCGTCAGGTCCAGTCAACATCCTGATCATCTCCGTCAGGACCCATCAACATCCTGAACGTCTCCGTCAGGACCCGTCCACACACTGAACGTCTCCCTCAGGTACAGTCGACATGCCGAACGTCTCCGTCAGGTACAGTCGACATGCCGAACGTCTCCGTCAGGTACAGTCGACATCCCGAACGTCCCCATCAGTTCCCGTCGACATCCCGACCATCCCCATCAGGTCCCATCAACATCCCGAACGTCTCCGTCAGGTCCCATCAACATCCCGAACCTCTCCGTCACCTACCGTGAACATCCCGAACGTCTCCGTCTGGTCCAGTCAACATCTCTAATGTCTCCGTCAGATACAGTCGACATCCCGAACGTCTCCGTCAGGTACAGTCGACATCCCAAACGTCTCCATCAGTTCCAGTCCACTTCCCAAACGTCTCCGTCAGGTACAGTCCACATCCCGAACATCTCCGTCAGGTACAGTCGACATCCCGAACGTCTCCGTCAGGTACAGTCGACATCCCAAACGTCTCCATCAGTTCCCGTCGACATCCCGAACGTCCCCGTCAGGTGCAGTCAACATCCCAAACGTCTCCGTCAGGTACCGACAGCTCCACGAACGACTCCGTCAGAACTCGAACGTCTCCGTCAGTTCCTGTCCACATCTCGAACATCACTATCAGATCCCGTCCACATCCCGAACTTCTCCGTCAGGTCCCGACATCCTCCCGAACACCTCCATCAGGTGCAATCTACATCCCGAACGTCTCCGTCTGGTCCCATCGACATCCCGAACACCTCCATCAGGTGCAATCTACATCCCGAACGTCTCCGTCAGGTCCAGTCAACATCCCGAACATCTCCATCAGGTCCCATCCACACACTGAACGTCTCCGTCAGGTACAGTCCACATCCCGAATGTCTCCGTTAGGTACAGTCCACATCCTGAACGTCTCCGTCAGGTCACGTCAACATCGCGAACGTCTCCAACAGGTGACGTCAACATCCCGAACCTCTCCGTCAGGTACAGTCCACATCCCGAACGTCTCCGTCAGTTCCCATCCACATCCCGAACATCACTATCATGTCCCGTCCACATCCCGAACGTCTCCGTCTGGTCCCATTGACATCCCGAACATCTCCGTCAGGTACAGTCCATATCCCGAACGACTCCGTCAGGTGCCGTCAACATCCCGAACGTCTCCGTCAGGTCCAGTCCAAATCCCGAACGTCTCTGTCAGGACCGGTCAACATCCCGAACGTCTCCGTCAGATACAGTCGACATCCCGAATGTCTTCATCAGGCCCAGTCCAAATCCCGAACGTCTCTGTCAGGACCCGTCAACATCCCGAACATCTCTGTCAGATCCCGTCAGCACCCCGAACGTCTCCGTCAGGTCACGTCAACATCCGGAACGTCTCCATCAGTTCATGTCAACATTGCGAATGTCTCCGTCAGGTGCAGTCCAAATCCCGAACGTCTGTGTCAGGACCCGTGAACATCCCGAACGTCTCCGTCAGGTACAGTCGACATCCCGAATGTCTCCATCAGTTCCCGTCGACATCCCGAATGTCTCTGTCAGGTCCCGTCAACATCCCGAACATCTCCGTCAGATCCCGTCAGCACCCCGAACGTCTCAGTCAGGTCACGTCAACATCCGGAACGTCTCCATCAGGTCATGTCAACATCACGAACGTCTCCGTCAGTTCCAGTCCACATCCCGAACGTCTCCGTCAGGTCACGTCAACATCCTGAACGTCTCCGTCAGGTACAGTCAACATCCCAAACGTCTCCGTCAGGTCCCGTCCACACACCGAACATCTCCGTCAGGTCCAGTCAACATCCCGAACGTCTTCGTCAGGTCCCGTCCACACACCGAACATCTCTGTCAGTTCCCGTCGACATCCCGAACGTCCCCGTCAGGTTCCAATAGCTCCACGAACGACTCCGTCAGAACTCGAACGTCTCCGTCAGTTCCCGTCCACATCTCGAACATCACTATCAGATCCCGTCCACATCCTGAACGTCTCCGTCAGGTCCCGGCATCCTCCCGAACACCTCCATCAGGTGCAATCTACATCCCGAACGTCTCCGTCAGTTCCAGTCCACATCCCGAACGTCTCCGTCAGGTCACGTCAACATCCTGAACGTCTCCGTCAGGTACAGTCAACATCCCAAACGTCTCCGTCAGGTCCCGTCCACACACCGAACATCTCCGTCAGGTCCAGTCAACATCCCGAACGTCTTCGTCAGGTCCCGTCCACACACCGAACATCTCTGTCAGTTCCCGCCGACATCCCGAACGTCCCCGTCAGGTTCCAATAGCTCCACGAACGACTCCGTCAGAACTCGAACGTCTCCGTCAGTTCCCGTCCACATCTCGAACATCACTATCAGATCCCGTCCACATCCTGAACGTCTCCGTCAGGTCCCGGCATCCTCCCGAACACCTCCATCAGGTGCAATCTGCATCCCGAACGTCTCCGTCTGGTCCCATCGACATCCTGAACACCTCCATCAGGTGCAATCTACATCCCGAACGTCTCCGTCAGGTCCCATCCACGTCCTGAACGTCTCCGTCTGGTCCAGTCCACATCCCAAATGTCTCCGTCAGGTACAGTCCACGTCCCTAACGTCTCCGTCAGGACCTGTCCAGACACCGAACATCTCCGTCAGGTCCAGTCAACATCCTGAACGTCTTCGTCAGGTCCCGTCCACACACCGAACATCTCAGTCAGGTACATTCGACATCCCGAACGTCTCCGTCAGGTCCCATCCACACACTGAACGTCTCCGTCAGGTACAGTCCACATCCCGAATGTCTCCGTCAGGTCATGTCAACATCCCAAACGTCTCCAACAGGTCACGCCAACATCCCGAAAGTCTCCGTCAGGTCCCGTCAACATCCCGAAACTCTCCGTCACCTACCGTGAACATCCCGAACGTCTCCGTCTGGTCCAGTCAACATCCCTAACGTCTCCGTCAGGTACCGACAGCTCCATGAACGACTCCGTCAGGTTCTGTCAGCACCCCGAACGTCTCCGTAAGGTACAGTCCACATCCCGATGTCTCCGTCAGGTACAGTCCACATCCCGAACGTCTCCGTCAGGTCCCGTCCACACACCGAACGTCTCCGTTAGGTACAGTTGACATCCCAAACGTCTCCATCAGTTCCCGTCGAAATCCCGAACGTCCCCGTCAGGTACAGTCAACATCCCAAATGTCTCCGTCAGGTACCGACAGCTCCACGAACGACTCCGTCAGAACTCGAACGTCTCCGTCAGTTCCCGTCCACATCTCGAACATCACTATCAGATCCCGTCCACATCCCGAACGTCTCTGTCAGGTCCCGACATCCTCCCGAACACCTCCATCAGGTGCAATCTACATCCCGAACGTCTCCGTCTGGTCCCATCGACATCCCGAACACCTCCATCAGGTGCAATCTACATCCCGAACGTCTCCGTCAGGTCACGTCAACATCCCGAACGTCTCCGTCAGGTGCCGTCAACATCCCGAACGTCTCCGTCAGGTCCAGTCCAAATCCCGAACGTCTCTCTCAGGACCGGTCAACATCCCGAACGTCTCCGTCAGATACAGTCGACGTCCCGAATGTCTCCATCAGGCCCAGTCCAAATCCCGAACGTCTCTGTCAGGACCCGTCAACATCCCGAACGTCTCCGTCAGTTCCCATCCACATCCCGAACATCACTATCAGGTCCTGTCCACATCCCGAACGTCTCCGTCTGGTCCCATCGACATCCCGAACGTCTCCGTCAGGTCCCATCATCATCCCGAACATCTCCGTCAGGTACAGTCCATATCCCGAACGACTCCGTCAGGTCACGTCAACATCCCGAATGTCTCCAGCAGGTCACGTCAACATCTCGAACGTCTCTGTCAGGTACAGTCAACATCCCGAACGTCTCCATCAGGTCCCGTCCACACACCGAACATCTCCGTCAGGTCCAGTCAACATCCCGAACGTCTTCGTCAGGTCCCGTCCACACACCGAACATCTCCGTCAGGTACAGTCGACATCCGGAAAGTCTCCGTCTGGTCCCATCGACATCCCGAACGTCTCCGTCAGGTCACGACATCCTCCCGAACACCTCCATCAGGTGCAATCTACATCCCGAATGTCTCCGTCTGGTCCCATCGACATCCCGAACACCTCCATCAGGTGCAATCTACATCCCGAACGTCTCCGTCAGGTCCAGTCCACATCCCAAACATCTCCGTCAGGTCACATCAACATCCCGAACGTCTCCGTCAGGTACAGTCAACATCCTGAATTTCTCCATCAGTTCCCGTCAACATCCCGAACGTCCCCGTCAGGTCACGTCAACAAACCGAACGTCTCCGTTAGGTACAGTCGACATGCCGAACGTCTCTGTCAGGTCCAGTCCACATCCCGAACGTCTCCATCAGTTCCCGTCAACATCCTGAACGTCCCCGTCAGGTACAGTCGACATCCCGAACGTCTCCGTCAGGTGCAGTCCACATCCCGAACGTCTCCGTCAGGTACAGTCCACATCCCAAACATCTCCGTCAGTTACAGTCGACATCCCGAACGTCTCCGTCTGGTCCCGTCAGCATCCGGAACGTCTCCGTCTGGTCCTATCAACATCCCGAACGTCACCGTCGGGTACAGTCGACATCCCGAACGTCTCCGTCAGGTCCCACCAACATCTCGAACGTCTCCGTCAGGTCCCATCAACATCCCGAACCTCTCCGTCACCTACCGTGAACATCCCAAACGTCTCCGTCTGGTCCAGTCAACATCTCTAATGTCTCCGTCAGGTACCTACAGCTCCACGAATGACTCCGTTAGTTTCTGTCAGCACCCGGAACGTCTCCGTCAATTTCTATCAGCATCCCTAAAGTCTCCGTCAGTTCCCGTCGACATCCCGAACGTCTCCGTCTGGTCCCGTCCACGTCCTGAACGTCTTCGTCTGGTCCAGTCCACATCCCAAACGTCTCCGTCAGGACCCGTCCACACACCGAACATCTCAGTCAAGTACATTCGACATCCCGAACGCCTCCGTCAGGTCCCATCCACACACTGAACGTCTCCGTCAGGTACGGTCCACATCCCGAATGTCTCCGTCAGGTACAGTCCACATCCTGAACGTCTCCGTCAGGTCACGTCAACATCCCGAACGTCTCCAACAGGTCACGTCAACATCCCGAACGTCTCCGTCAGGTCCAGTCAACATCCCGAATGTCTCCGTTAGGTGCAGTCCACATCCCGAATGTCTCCATCAGGCCCAGTCCAAATCCCGAACGTCTCTGTCAGGACCCGTCAACATCCCGAACATCTCTGTCAGATCCCGTCAGCACCCCGAACGTCTCCGTCAGGTCATGTCAACATCCGGAACGTCTCCATCAGGTCATGTCAACATCGCGAACATGTCCGTCAGGTCCAGTCCAAATCCCGAATGTCTCTGTCAGGACCCGTCAACATCCCGAACGTCTCCATCAGGTACAGTCGACATCCCGAATGTCTCCATCAGTTCCTGTCGACATCCCGAATGTCTCTGTCAGGTCCCGTCAACATCCCGAACATCTCTGTCAGATCCCGTCAGCACCCCGAACGTCTCCGTCAGGTCACGTCAACATCCGGAACGTCTCCATCAGGTCATGTCAACATCCCGAACATCTCCGTCAGTTCCAGTCCACTTCCCAAACGTCTCCGTCAGGTACAGTCCACATCCCGAACATCTCCGTCAGGTACAGTCGACATCCCGAACGTCTCCGTCAGGTACAGTCGACATCCCAAACGTCTCCATCAGTTCCCGTCGACATCCCGAACGTCCCCGTCAGGTGCAGTCAACATCCCAAACGTCTCCGTCAGGTACCGACAGCTCCACGAACGACTCCGTCAGAACTCGAACGTCTCCGTCAGTTCCTGTCCACATCTCGAACATCACTATCAGATCCCGTCCACATCCCGAACATCTCCGTCAGGTCCCGACATCCTCCCGAACACCTCCATCAGGTGCAATCTACATCCCGAACGTCTCCGTCTGGTCCCATCGACATCCCGAACACCTCCATCAGGTGCAATCTACATCCCGAACGTCTCCGTCAGGTCCAGTCAACATCCCGAACATCTTCATCAGGTCCCATCCACACACTGAACGTCTCCGTCAGGTACAGTCCACATCCGGAATGTCTCCGTTAGGTACAGTCCACATCCTGAACGTCTCCGTCAGGTCACGTCAACATCGCGAACGTCTCCAACAGGTGACGTCAACATCCCGAACCTCTCCGTCAGGTACAGTCCACATCCCGAACGTCTCCGTCAGTTCCCATCCACATCCCGAACATCACTATCATGTCCCGTCCACATCCCGAACGTCTCCGTCTGGTCCCATTGACATCCCGAACATCTCCGTCAGGTACAGTCCATATCCCGAACGACTCCGTCAGGTGCCGTCAACATCCCGAACGTCTCCGTCAGGTCCAGTCCAAATCCCGAACGTCTCTGTCAGGACCGGTCAACATCCCGAACGTCTCCGTCAGATACAGTCGACATCCCGAATGTCTTCATCAGGCCCAGTCCAAATCCCGAACGTCTCTGTCAGGACCCGTCAACATCCCGAACATCTCCGTCAGATCCCGTCAGCACCCGGAACGTCTCCGTCAGATCCCGTCAGCACCCCGAACGTCTCCGTCAGGTCACGTCAACATCCGGAACGTCTCCATCAGTTCATGTCAACATTGCGAATGTCTCCGTCAGGTGCAGTCCAAATCCCGAACGTCTGTGTCAGGACCCGTGAACATCCCGAACGTCTCCGTCAGGTACAGTCGACATCCCGAATGTCTCCATCAGTTCCCGTCGACATCCCGAATGTCTCTGTCAGGTCCCGTCAACATCCCGAACATCTCCGTCAGATCCCGTCAGCACCCCGAACGTCTCAGTCAGGTCACGTCAACATCCGGAACGTCTCCATCAGGTCATGTCAACATCACGAACGTCTCCGTCAGTTCCAGTCCACATCCCGAACGTCTCCGTCAGGTCACGTCAACATCCTGAACGTCTCCGTCAGGTACAGTCAACATCCCAAACGTCTCCGTCAGGTCCCGTCCACACACCGAACATCTCCGTCAGGTCCAGTCAACATCCCGAACGTCTTCGTCAGGTCCCGTCCACACATCGAACATCTCTGTCAGTTCCCGTCGACATCCCGAACGTCCCCGTCAGGTTCCAATAGCTCCACGAACGACTCCGTCAGAACTCGAACGTCTCCGTCAGTTCCCGTCCACATCTCGAACATCACTATCAGATCCCGTCCACATCCTGAACGTCTCCGTCAGGTCCCGGCATCCTCCCGAACACCTCCATCAGGTGCAATCTACATCCCGAACGTCTCCGTCAGTTCCAGTCCACATCCCGAACGTCTCCGTCAGGTCACGTCAACATCCTGAACGTCTCCGTCAGGTACAGTCAACATCCCAAACGTCTCCGTCAGGTCCCGTCCACACACCGAACATCTCCGTCAGGTCCAGTCAACATCCCGAACGTCTTCGTCAGGTCCCGTCCACACACCGAACATCTCTGTCAGTTCCCGTCGACATCCCGAACGTCCCCGTCAGGTTCCAATAGCTCCACGAACGACTCCGTCAGAACTCGAACGTCTCCGTCAGTTCCCGTCCACATCTCGAACATCACTATCAGATCCCGTCCACATCCTGAACGTCTCCGTCAGGTCCCGGCATCCTCCCGAACACCTCCATCAGGTGCAATCTGCATCCCGAACGTCTCCGTCAGGTCCCATCCACGTCCTGAACGTCTCCGTCTGGTCCAGTCCACATCCCAAATGTCTCCGTCAGGTACAGTCCACGTCCCTAATGTCTCCGTCAGGACCTGTCCAGACACCGAACATCTCCGTCAGGTCCAGTCAACATCCCGAACGTCTTCGTCAGGTCCCGTCCACACACCGAACATCTCAGTCAGGTACATTCGACATCCCGAACGTCTCCGTCAGGTCCCATCCACACACTGAACGTCTCCGTCAGGTACAGTCCACATCCCGAATGTCTCCGTCAGGTCATGTCAACATCCCAAACGTCTCCAACAGGTCACGCCAACATCCCGAAAGTCTCCGTCAGGTCCCGTCAACATCCCGAAACTCTCCGTCACCTACCGTGAACATCCCGAACGTCTCCGTCTGGTCCAGTCAACATCCCTAACGTCTCCGTCAGGTACCGACAGCTCCATGAACGACTCCGTCAGGTTCTGTCAGCACCCCGAACGTCTCCGTAAGGTACAGTCCACATCCCGATGTCTCCGTCAGGTACAGTCCACATCCCGAACGTCTCCGTCAGGTCCCGTCCACACACCGAACGTCTCCGTTAGGTACAGTTGACATCCCAAACGTCTCCATCAGTTCCCGTCGAAATCCCGAACGTCCCCGTCAGGTACAGTCAACATCCCAAATGTCTCCGTCAGGTACCGACAGCTCCACGAACGACTCCGTCAGAACTCGAACGTCTCCGTCAGTTCCCGTCCACATCTCGAACATCACTATCAGATCCCGTCCACATCCCGAACGTCTCTGTCAGGTCCCGACATCCTCCCGAACACCTCCATCAGGTGCAATCTACATCCCGAACGTCTCCGTCTGGTCCCATCGACATCCCGAACACCTCCATCAGGTGCAATCTACATCCCGAACGTCTCCGTCAGGTCACGTCAACATCCCGAACGTCTCCGTCAGGTGCCGTCAACATCCCGAACGTCTCCGTCAGGTCCAGTCCAAATCCCGAACGTCTCTCTCAGGACCGGTCAACATCCCGAACGTCTCCGTCAGATACAGTCGACGTCCCGAATGTCTCCATCAGGCCCAGTCCAAATCCCGAACGTCTCCGTCAGTTCCCATCCACATCCCGAACATCACTATCAGGTCCTGTCCACATCCCGAACGTCTCCGTCTGGTCCCATCGACATCCCGAACGTCTCCGTCAGGTCCCATCATCATCCCGAACATCTCCGTCAGGTACAGTCCATATCCCGAACGACTCCGTCAGGTCACGTCAACATCCCGAATGTCTCCAGCAGGTCACGTCAACATCTCGAACGTCTCTGTCAGGTACAGTCAACATCCCGAACGTCTCCATCAGGTCCCGTCCACACACCGAACATCTCCGTCAGGTCCAGTCAACATCCCGAACGTCTTCGTCAGGTCCCGTCCACACACCGAACATCTCCGTCAGGTACAGTCGACATCCGGAAAGTCTCCGTCTGGTCCCATCGACATCCCGAACGTCTCCGTCAGGTCACGACATCCTCCCGAACACCTCCATCAGGTGCAATCTACATCCCGAATGTCTCCGTCTGGTCCCATCGACATCCCGAACACCTCCATCAGGTGCAATCTACATCCCGAACGTCTCCGTCAGGTCCAGTCCACATCCCAAACATCTCCGTCAGGTCACATCAACATCCCGAACGTCTCCGTCAGGTACAGTCAACATCCCGAATTTCTCCATCAGTTCCCGTCAACATCCCGAACGTCCCCGTCAGGTCACGTCAACAAACCGAACGTCTCCGTTAGGTACAGTCGACATGCCGAACGTCTCTGTCAGGTCCAGTCCACATCCCGAACGTCTCCATCAGTTCCCGTCAACATCCCGAACGTCCCCGTCAGGTACAGTCGACATCCCGAACGTCTCCGTCAGGTGCAGTCCACATCCCGAACGTCTCCGTCAGGTACAGTCCACATCCCAAACATCTCCGTCAGTTACAGTCGACATCCCGAACGTCTCCGTCTGGTCCCGTCAGCATCCGGAACGTCTCCGTCTGGTCCTATCAACATCCCGAACGTCACCGTCGGGTACAGTCGACATCCCGAACGTCTCCGTCAGGTCCCACCAACATCTCGAACGTCTCCGTCAGGTCCCATCAACATCCCGAACCTCTCCGTCACCTACCGTGAACATCCCGAACGTCTCCGTCTGGTCCAGTCAACATCTCTAATGTCTCCGTCAGGTACCTACAGCTCCACGAATGACTCCGTTAGTTTCTGTCAGCACCCGGAACGTCTCCGTCAATTTCTATCAGCATCCCTAAAGTCTCCGTCAGTTCCCGTCGACATCCCGAACGTCTCCGTCTGGTCCCGTCCACGTCCTGAACGTCTTCGTCTGGTCCAGTCCACATCCCAAACGTCTCCGTCAGGACCCGTCCACACACCGAACATCTCAGTCAAGTACATTCGACATCCCGAACGCCTCCGTCAGGTCCCATCCACACACTGAACGTCTCCGTCAGGTACGGTCCACATCCCGAATGTCTCCGTCAGGTACAGTCCACATCCTGAACGTCTCTGTCAGGTCACGTCAACATCCCGAACGTCTCCAACAGGTCACGTCAACATCCCGAACGTCTCCGTCAGGTCCAGTCAACATCCCGAATGTCTCCGTTAGGTGCAATCTACATCCCGAACGTCTCCGTCAGGTCCAGTCCACATCCCAAACATCTCCGTCAGGTCACATCAACATCCCGAACGTCTCCGTCAGGTACAGTCAACATCCCGAATTTCTCCATCAGTTCCCGTCAACATCCCGAACGTCCCCGTCAGGTCACGTCAACAAACCGAACGTCTCCGTTAGGTACAGTCGACATGCCGAACGTCTCTGTCAGGTCCAGTCCACATCCCGAACGTCTCCATCAGTTCCCGTCAACATCCCGAACGTCCCCGTCAGGTACAGTCGACATCCCGAACGTCTCCGTCAGGTGCAGTCCACATCCCGAACGTCTCCGTCAGGTACAGTCCACATCCCAAACATCTCCGTCAGTTACAGTCGACATCCCGAACGTCTCCGTCTGGTCCCGTCAGCATCCGGAACGTCTCCGTCTGGTCCTATCAACATCCCGAACGTCACCGTCGGGTACAGTCGACATCCCGAACGTCTCCGTCAGGTCCCACCAACATCTCGAACGTCTCCGTCAGGTCCCATCAACATCCCGAACCTCTCCGTCACCTACCGTGAACATCCCGAACGTCTCCGTCTGGTCCAGTCAACATCTCTAATGTCTCCGTCAGGTACCTACAGCTCCACGAATGACTCCGTTAGTTTCTGTCAGCACCCGGAACGTCTCCGTCAATTTCTATCAGCATCCCTAAAGTCTCCGTCAGTTCCCGTCGACATCCCGAACGTCTCCGTCTGGTCCCGTCCACGTCCTGAACGTCTTCGTCTGGTCCAGTCCACATCCCAAACGTCTCCGTCAGGACCCGTCCACACACCGAACATCTCAGTCAAGTACATTCGACATCCCGAACGCCTCCGTCAGGTCCCATCCACACACTGAACGTCTCCGTCAGGTACGGTCCACATCCCGAATGTCTCCGTCAGGTACAGTCCACATCCTGAACGTCTCCGTCAGGTCACGTCAACATCCCGAACGTCTCCAACAGGTCACGTCAACATCCCGAACGTCTCCGTCAGGTCCAGTCAACATCCCGAATGTCTCCGTTAGGTGCAGTCCACATCCCGAATGTCTCCATCAGGCCCAGTCCAAATCCCGAACGTCTCTGTCAGGACCCGTCAACATCCCGAACATCTCTGTCAGATCCCGTCAGCACCCCGAACGTCTCCGTCAGGTCATGTCAACATCCGGAACGTCTCCATCAGGTCATGTCAACATCGCGAACATGTCCGTCAGGTCCAGTCCAAATCCCGAATGTCTCTGTCAGGACCCGTCAACATCCCGAACGTCTCCATCAGGTACAGTCGACATCCCGAATGTCTCCATCAGTTCCTGTCGACATCCCGAATGTCTCTGTCAGGTCCCGTCAACATCCCGAACATCTCTGTCAGATCCCGTCAGCACCCCGAACGTCTCCGTCAGGTCACGTCAACATCCGGAACGTCTCCATCAGGTCATGTCAACATCCCGAACATCTCCGTCAGTTCCAGTCCACTTCCCAAACGTCTCCGTCAGGTACAGTCCACATCCCGAACATCTCCGTCAGGTACAGTCGACATCCCGAACGTCTCCGTCAGGTACAGTCGACATCCCAAACGTCTCCATCAGTTCCCGTCGACATCCCGAACGTCCCCGTCAGGTGCAGTCAACATCCCAAACGTCTCCGTCAGGTACCGACAGCTCCACGAACGACTCCGTCAGAACTCGAACGTCTCCGTCAGTTCCTGTCCACATCTCGAACATCACTATCAGATCCCGTCCACATCCCGAACATCTCCGTCAGGTCCCGACATCCTCCCGAACACCTCCATCAGGTGCAATCTACATCCCGAACGTCTCCGTCTGGTCCCATCGACATCCCGAACACCTCCATCAGGTGCAATCTACATCCCGAACGTCTCCGTCAGGTACAGTCCACATCCCAAACATCTCCGTCAGTTACAGTCGACATCCCGAACGTCTCCGTCTGGTCCCGTCAGCATCCGGAACGTCTCCGTCTGGTCCTATCAACATCCCGAACGTCACCGTCGGGTACAGTCGACATCCCGAACGTCTCCGTCAGGTCCCACCAACATCTCGAACGTCTCCGTCAGGTCCCATCAACATCCCGAACCTCTCCGTCACCTACCGTGAACATCCCGAACGTCTCCGTCTGGTCCAGTCAACATCTCTAATGTCTCCGTCAGGTACCTACAGCTCCACGAATGACTCCGTTAGTTTCTGTCAGCACCCGGAACGTCTCCGTCAATTTCTATCAGCATCCCTAAAGTCTCCGTCAGTTCCCGTCGACATCCCGAACGTCTCCGTCTGGTCCCGTCCACGTCCTGAACGTCTTCGTCTGGTCCAGTCCACATCCCAAACGTCTCCGTCAGGACCCGTCCACACACCGAACATCTCAGTCAAGTACATTCGACATCCCGAACGCCTCCGTCAGGTCCCATCCACACACTGAACGTCTCCGTCAGGTACGGTCCACATCCCGAATGTCTCCGTCAGGTACAGTCCACATCCTGAACGTCTCCGTCAGGTCACGTCAACATCCCGAACGTCTCCAACAGGTCACGTCAACATCCCGAACGTCTCCGTCAGGTCCAGTCAACATCCCGAATGTCTCCGTTAGGTGCAGTCCACATCCCGAATGTCTCCATCAGGCCCAGTCCAAATCCCGAACGTCTCTGTCAGGACCCGTCAACATCCCGAACATCTCTGTCAGATCCCGTCAGCACCCCGAACGTCTCCGTCAGGTCATGTCAACATCCGGAACGTCTCCATCAGGTCATGTCAACATCGCGAACATGTCCGTCAGGTCCAGTCCAAATCCCGAATGTCTCTGTCAGGACCCGTCAACATCCCGAACGTCTCCATCAGGTACAGTCGACATCCCGAATGTCTCCATCAGTTCCTGTCGACATCCCGAATGTCTCTGTCAGGTCCCGTCAACATCCCGAACATCTCTGTCAGATCCCGTCAGCACCCCGAACGTCTCCGTCAGGTCACGTCAACATCCGGAACGTCTCCATCAGGTCATGTCAACATCCCGAACATCTCCGTCAGTTCCAGTCCACTTCCCAAACGTCTCCGTCAGGTACAGTCCACATCCCGAACATCTCCGTCAGGTACAGTCGACATCCCGAACGTCTCCGTCAGGTACAGTCGACATCCCAAACGTCTCCATCAGTTCCCGTCGACATCCCGAACGTCCCCGTCAGGTGCAGTCAACATCCCAAACGTCTCCGTCAGGTACCGACAGCTCCACGAACGACTCCGTCAGAACTCGAACGTCTCCGTCAGGTCCAGTCAACATCCCGAACATCTCCATCAGGTCCCATCAACATCCCGAGCATCCCCATCAGGTTCCATCAACATCCCGAACGTCTCCGTCAGGTCCCATCAACATCCCGAACCTCTCCGTCACCTACCGTGAACATCCCGAACGTCTCCGTCTGGTCCAGTCAACATCTCTAACGTCTCCGTCAGGTACCGACAGCTCCACGAATGACTCCGTCAGTATCTGTCAGCACCCCGAACGTCTCCGTCAATTTCTATCAGCATCCCTAAAGTCTCCGTCAGTTCCCGTCAACATCCCGAACGTCTGCGTCAGGTCCCGTCCACGTCCTGAACGTCTTCGTCTGGTCCAGTCCACATCCCAAACGTCTCCGTCAGGTACAGTCCACATCCCGAACGTCTCCGTCAGGACCCGTCCACACACCGAACATCTCAGTCAGGTACATTCGACATCCCGAACGCCTCCGTCAGGTCCCATCCACACACTGAACGTCTCCGTCAGGTACGGTCCACATCCCGAATGTCTCCGTCAGGTACAGTTCACATCCTGAACGTCTCCGTCAGGTCATGTCAACATCCCGAATGTCTCCAATAGGTCACGTCAACATCCCGAACGTCTCCGTCAGGTCCTGTCAACATCCCGAATGTCTCCGTTAGGTACAGTCCACATCCCGAATGTCTCCATCAGGCCCAGTCCAAATCCCGAACGTCTCTGTCAGGACCCGTCAACATCCCGAACATCTCCGTCAGATCCCGTCAGCACCCGGAACGTCTCCGTCAGGTCATGTCAACATCCGGAACGTCTCCATCAGGTCATGTCAACATCGCGAACGTCTCTGTCAGGTCCAGTCCAAATCCCGAACGTCTCTGTCAGGACCCGTCAACATCCCGAACGTCTCCGTCAGGTACAGTCGACATCCCGAATGTCTCTGTCAGGTCCTGTCAACATCCCGAACATCTCCGTCAGATCCCGTCAGCACCCCGAACGTCTCCGTCAGGTCACGTCAACATCCCGAACGTCTCCGTCAGTTCCAGTCCACATCCCAAACGTCCCCGTCAGGTACAGTCCACATCCCGAATGTCTCCGTCAGGTCCCATCAACATCCCGAACCTCTCCGTCACCTACCGTGAACATCCCGAACGTCTCCGTCTGGTCCAGTCAACATCTCTAACGTCTCCGTCAGGTACCGACAGCTCCACGAATGACTCCGTCAGTTTCTGTCAGCACCCCGAACGTCTCCGTCAATTTCTATCAGCATCCCTAAAGTCTCCGTCAGTTCCCGTCGACATCCCGAACGTCTCCGTCAGGTCCCGTCCACGTCCTGAACGTCTTCGTCTGGTCCAGTCCACATCCCAAACGTCTCCGTCAGGTACAGTCCACATCCCGAACGTCTCCGTCAGGACCCGTCCACACACCGAACATCTCAGTCAGGTACATTCGACATCCCGAACGCCTCCGTCAGGTCCCATCCACACACTGAACGTCTCCGTCAGGTACGGTCCACATCCCGAATGTCTCCGTCAGGTACAGTCCACATCCTGAACGTCTCCGTCAGGTCACGTCAACATCCCGAACGTCTCCAACAGGTCACGTCAACATCCCGAACGTCTCCGTCAGGTCCAGTCAACATCCCGATCGACTCCGTCAGTTCCTGTCGACATCTCAAATGTCTCTGTCAGGTCCCGTCAACATCCTGAACGTCTCAGTCAGGTCCCATCAACATCCCGAACGTCTCCATTAGGTACATTTCTCATCCCGAACGTCCCTGTCAGGTACAGTCCACATCCCGAACATCTCCGTCAGGTATAGTCGACATCCCGAACGTCTCCATCAGTTCCCGTCGACATCTCAAATGTCTCTGTCAGGTCCCGTCAACATCCCGAACATCTCCGTCAGATCCCGTCGGCACCCCGAACGTCTCCATCAGGTCATGTCAACATGCCGAACGTCTCCGTCAGGTCCAGTCCACATCCCAAACATCTCCGTCAGGTCACGTCAACATCTCGAACGTCTCCGTCAGGAACAGTCAACATCCCGAATGTCTCCATCAGTTCCCGTCAACATCCTGAACGTCCCCGTCAGGTCACGTCAAAAAACCGAACGTCTCCGTTAGGTACAGTCCACATGCCGAACGTCTCCGTCTGGTCCAGTCCACATCCCGAGTGTCTCAGTCAGATCCCGTCATCATCCCGAACGTCTCCGTCAATTCCAGTCAACATCCCGAGCGTGTCCGTCAGGTCCCGTCAGCTTCCGGAACGTCTCCGTCAGGTACCGTCAGCATCCTGAACGTCTCCGTCTGGTCCCGTCCACATCCCGAATGTCTCCGTCAGATCCTGTCCACATCCCGAACGTCTCCGTCACCTACTGTGAACACCCCGAACGTCTCAGTCAGATCCCATCAACACCCTGAACGTCTCCGTCACGTCCCGTCAGCCTCCCAAACTTCTCCGTCAAGTCCAGTCAACATTCCGATCGACTCCGTCAGGTCCCGTCGACATCCCGAACGTCCCCGTCAGGTACAGTCCACATCCCGAACGTCTTCGTCAGTTACAGTCGACATCCCGAACGTCTCCGTCTGGTCCCGTCAGCATCTGGAACGTCTCCGTCAGGTCCAGTCCACATCCCAAACGTCTCCGTCAGGTCACGTCAACATCCCAAACGTCTCCGTCAGGTACAGTCGACATCCCGAACGTCTCCATCAGTTCCCGTCGACTCCCGAACGTCCCCGTCAGGTCACGTCGACATCCCGAACGTCCCCGTCAGGTCACGTCAACAAACCGAACGTCTCCGTCAGGTCCTGTCGACATCCCGAACGTCCCTGTCAGGTCCCGTCAGCATCCCGAACGTCTCCGTCACCTACCGTGAACATCTGGAACACCTCCCTCAGTTCCCGTCGACATTGCGAACGTCTCTGTCAGGTCCCGTCAGCATCCTGAACGTCTCCGTCACCTACCGTGAACATCTGGAACGCCTCCCTCAGTTCCCGTCGACATCCCGAACGTCCCCGTCAGGTCCTGTCGACATCCCGAACGTCCCTGTCAGGTCCCGTCAGCATCCCGAACGTCTCCGTCACCTACCGTGAACATCTGGAACACCTCCCTCAGTTCCCGTCGACATTGCGAACGTCTCTGTCAGGTCCCGTCAGCATCCCGAACGTCTCCGTCACCTACCGTGAACACCCCGAACATCTCTGTCAGATCCCATCAACACCCTGAACGTCTCCGTCACGTCCCGTCAGCCTCCCAAACTTCTCCGTCAAATCCAGTCAACATCCCGATCGACTCCGTCAGGTCCAGTCGACATCCCGAACGACTCTGTCAGTTCCCGTCGACATCCCGAACGTCTCCGTCTGGTCCAGTCAACATCCCTAACGACTCTGTCAGGTCCCGTCCAAGTCCTGAACGTCTCCGTCTGGTCCAGTCCACATCCTGAACGTCTCCGTCAGGTCCCGACAGCCTCCTGAACGTCTCCGTTAATTGCAATCGACATCCCGAGTGTCTCAGTCAGTTCCTGTCGACATCCCGAACGTCCCCGTCTGGTCCAGTCAACATCCCTAACGACTCCGTCAGGTCCCGTCCACGTCCTGAACGTCTCCGTCTGGTCCAGTCCACATCCCGAACGTCTCCGTCAGGTCCCGTCCACATCCCGAACGTCTCCGTCAGGTCCTGACAGCCTCCTGAACGTCTCCGTTAATTGCAATTGACATCCCGAGTGTCTCAGTCAGATCCCGTTGACATCCCGAACGTCTCCGTCAATTCCAGTCAACATCCCGATCGACTCCGTCAGGTCCAGTCAGCTTCCGGAACGTCTCCGTCAGGTCCCATCCACATCCCGAATGTCTCTGACAGGTCACGTCAACATCCCGAACATCTCCGTCACCTACCGTGAACACCCCGAACGTCTCTGTCAGATGCCATCAACACCCTGAACGTCTCCGTCATGACCCGTCAGCCTCCCAAACTTCTCCGTCAAGTCCAGTCAACATCCCGATCGACTCCGTCAGGTCCAGTCGACATCCCGAACGTCCCCGTCTGGTCCCGTCGACATCCCGAATGTCCCCGTCTGGTCCCGTCGACATCCCAAACGTCTCCGTTAGGTCCCGTCAGCATCCGGAACGTCACCGTCAGGTCCCGTCGGCATCCAGAACATCCCTGTCAGGTCCCATCGACATCCCGAACGTCACCGTTAGGTCCCGTCAACATCCCGAACGTCCCCGTCAGGTCCAGTCCACATCCTGAACATCTCCGTCACCTACCGTGAACACCCCGAACGTCTCTGTCAGATCCCATCAATACCCTGAACGTCTCCGTCACGTCCCGTCAGCCTCCCAAACTTCTCCGTCAAGTCCAGTCAACATTCCGATCGACTCCGTCAGGTCCAGTCGACATCCCGAACGTCTCCGTCAGTTCCCGTCGACATCCCGAACGTCTCCGTCAGTTCCTGTCGACATCCCGAACGTCCCCGTCAGGTCCCGTTGACATCCCGAACGTCCCCGTCAGGTCTCGTCGGCATCCGGAACGTCTCCGTCAGGTCCCGTCCACATCCTGAACGTCTCCATCAGGTACAGTCAACATCCTGAACGCCTCCGTCAGGTCCCGTCGGCATCCTGAACGTCTCCGTCAGGTCCCGTCCACATCCCGAACATCTCCGTCAGGTCCCGACATCCCCCTGAACGTCTCTGGTAGATCTCGTGAGCTGCCATTCAATTGTTTTATAACAGTGGCGTCCGAGATATTGCTGGTCTCAGCTTTCAAGCTTTTGTAATTTCTGACTGGTAGAGAAATTTCAGACAATCTTAAAGAGTAACATACAAGATGTTAGGAGATCTCAGCTGATCAAACAGCAGCTCTGCAGGTGAATTGGCAATATTACAGAAGAGATCCTTCTTGTTTTCACATCTGGCTCCCTTTCATCCTGAGCAAGGTTATCAGTCTGAAATACTGACTGTTCAGTCATTTCGAAGGATGCTGCCTGAACTGCTCAGTTCCTCCTGCATTTTGTGTGAGTTAGCCCATTTCCATGTCGGTCTACCCTGTGTCTGTGTTGTCAGTCTACCCTGTGTCTGTGTTGTCAGTCTGCATGGCCATCTCGGTCAGTGTGAGTGACGGTCTCGGCCAGTGTGAGTGTGAGTCTTGGTCAGTGTGAGTGACGGTCTCGGTCAGTGTGAGTGACGGTCTCGGTCAGTGTGAGTGTGAGTCTCAGTCAGTGTGAGTGACAGTCTCGGTCTGTGTGAGTGTGAGCTCGGTCCCTGTGAGTGAGGCTCTCGGTCAGTGTGAGTGACGGTCTCGGTCTGTGTGAGTGTGAGTCTCGGTCTCTGTAAGTGACGGTCTCGGTCAGTTTGAGTCTGAGTCTCGGTCAGTGTGAGTGTGAGTCTCGGCCTGTGTGACTGACGATTTCGGTCAGTGTGAATGACGGTGATGGTCAGTGTGAGTGACGGCCTCGGTCAATGTGAGTGTGAGTCTCGATCAGTGTGAGTCGACGGTCTCGGTCAGCGTGAGTGTGAGTGTGGGTCTCGGTCAGTGTGAGTGTGAAACTCGGTCCGTGTGAGTGACGGCTTCGGGCAGTGTGAGTTTGGGTCTCGGTCAGTGTGAGTGTGAGTCTCGTTCAGTGTGAGTGACGGTCTCGGAGAGTGTGAGTCTCGGTCAGTGTGAGTGATGGTCTCGGTCAGTGTGAGTATGAGTCTTGTTCAGTGTGAGTGACGGTCTCGGTCAGTGTGAGCGTGAGTCTCGGTCAGTATGAGTGAAGGTCTCGGTCAGTGTGAGTGACGGTCGCGGTCAGTGTGAGTGTGAGTCTCGGTCAGTGTGAGTGACGGTCCCGGTCAGTGTGAGTGACGGTATCGGTCAGTGTGAGTGTGTGTCTCGATCAGAGTGAGTGTTAAACTCGGTCAGTATGAGTGTGAGTCTCGTTCAGTGTGAGTGACGGTCTCGGAGAGTGTGAGTCTCGGTCAGTGTGAGTGATGGTCTCGGTCAGTGTGAGTATGAGTCTTGTTCAGTGTGAGTGACGGTCTCGGTCAGTGTGAGCGTGAGTCTCGGTCAGTATGAGTGAAGGTCTCGGTCAGTGTGAGTGACGGTCGCGGTCAGTGTGAGTGTGAGTCTCGGTCAGTGTGAGTGACGGTCCCGGTCAGTGTGAGTGACGGTATCGGTCAGTGTGAGTGTGTGTCTCGATCAGAGTGAGTGTTAAACTCGGTCAGTGTGAGTGTGGGTCTCGGTCAGTGTGAGTGTGGGTCTCGGTCAGTCTGAGTGACAGTCTCGGTCAGTGTGAGTGACGGTCTCGGTCAGTGTGAGTGTGGGTCTCGGTCAGTGTGAGTGACGGTCGCGGTCAGTGTGAGTGTGAGTCTCGGTCAGTGTGAGTGACGGTCCCGGTCAGTGTGAGTGACGGTATCGGTCAGTGTGAGTGTGTGTCTCGATCAGAGTGAGTGTTAAACTCGGTCAGTGTGAGTGTGGGTCTCGGTCAGTGTGAGTGTGGGTCTCGGTCAGTCTGAGTGACAGTCTCGGTCAGTGTGAGTGACGGTCTCGGTCAGTGTGAGTGTGGGTCTCGGTCAGTGTGAGTGTGAGTCTCGTTCAGTGTGAGTGACGGTCTCGGTCAGTGTGAGTGTGACTCTCGGTCAGTGTGAGTGATGGTCTCGGTTAGTGTGAGTGTGAGTCTCGTTCAGTGTGAGTGACGGTCTCGGTCAATGTGAGTGTGAGTCTCGGTCAGTATGAGTGATGGTCTCGGTCAGTGCGAATCTCGTTCAGTGTGAGTGACGGTCTCGGTCAATGTGAGTGTGAGTCTCGGTCAGTATGAGTGATGGTCTCGGTCAGTGTGAATCTCGTTCAGTGTGAGTGACGGTCTCGGTCAGTGTGAGTGTGAGTCTCGGTCCGGGTGAGTGTGGGTCTCGGTCAGTGTGAGTGTGAGTCTCGGTCACTGTGAGTGGCGGTCTCGGTCAGTGTGAATGTGGGTCTCGGTCAGTGTGAGTGTGAGTCCCGGTCAGTGTGAGTGACAGTATCGGTCAGTGTGAGTGTGGGTCTCGGTCAGTGTGAGTGTGAGTCTTGGTCAATGTGAGTGTGGCTCTCGGTCAATGAGAGTGTGCGTCTCGGGCAGTGTGAGTGACAGTGTCGGTCAGTGTGAGTGTGATTCTCGGTCAGTGTGAGTGTGATTCTCGGTCAATGTGAGTGTGAGTCTCGTTCAGTGTGAGTGATGGTCTCGGTCAGTGTGAGTGTGAGTCTCGGTCAGTGTGAGTGACAGTATCGGTCAGTGTGAGTGACAGTATCGGTCAGTGTGAGTGTGAGTCTCGGTCAGTGTGAGTGTGAGTCTCGGTCAATGTGAGTGTGAGTCTCGGTCAGTGTGAGTGACAGTGTCGGTCAGTGTGAGTGTGGGTCTCGGTCAGTGTGAGTGACAGTCTCGGTCAGTATGAGTGTGAGTCTCGGTCAGTGTGAGTGACGGTCTCGGTCAGTGTGAGTGTGCGTCTCGGGCATTGTGAGTGACAGTGTCGGTCAGTGTGAGTGTGAGTCTCTGTCAGTGTGAGTGTCGGTCTCGGTCAGTGTGAGTGTGAGTCTTGGTCAGTGTGAGTGACGGTCTCGGTCAGTGTGAGTGCGACACACTGTCAGTGTGAGTGACGGCCTCGGTTTCTGTGAGTGAAGGTCTCGGTCTGTGTGAGTGTGGGTCTCGGTCAGTGTGAGTATGTGTCTCGGTCAGTGTGAGTGACGGTCTCGGTTTCTGTGAGTGAAGGTCTCGGTCTGTGTGAGTGTGGCTCTCGGTCAATGTGAGTGACGGTGTCGGTCAGTGTGAGTGTGGGTCTCTGTCAGTGTGAGTGTGAGTCTCGGTCAGTGTGAGTGACGGTCTCGGACTGTGTGAGTGTGCGTCTCGGTCAGAGTGAGTGACGGTCTCGGTCACTGTGAGTGTTTGTCTCGGTCAGTGTGAGTGGCGCTCTCAATCAGTGTGCGTGACGGTCTCGGTGAGTATGAATGTGGGTCTCGGTCAGTGTGAGTGTCGCTCTCAGTCAGTGTGAGTGACGGTCTCGGTCACTGTGAGTGTGAGTCTCGGTCAGTGTGAGTGTTGCTCTCAGTCAGTGTGAGTGACGGTCTCGGTCACTGTGAGTGTGAGTCTCGGTCAGTGTGAGTGTCGCTCTCAGTCAGTGTGAGTGACGTTCTCGGTCAATGTGAGTGTGAGTCTTGGTCAGTGTGAGTGACGGTCTCGGACTGTGTGAGTGTGCGTCTCGGTCAGAGTGAGTGACGGTCTCGGTCACTGTGAGTGTTTGTCTCGGTCAGTGTGAGTGGCGCTCTCAATCAGTGTGCGTGACGGTCTCGGTGAGTATGAATGTGGGTCTCGGTCAGTGTGAGTGACGGTCTCGGTCACTGTGAGTGTGAGTCTCGGTCAGTGTGAGTGTTGCTCTCAGTCAGTGTGAGTGACGGTCTCGGTCACTGTGAGTGTGAGTCTCGGTCAGTGTGAGTGTCGCTCTCAGTCAGTGTGAGTGACGTTCTCGGTCAATGTGAGTGTGAGTCTTGGTCAGTGTGAGTGACGGTCTCGGTCAGTGTGAGTGGCGGTTTCGGTCAGTGTGAGTGTGAGTCTCGGTCAGTGTGAGTGTCGCTCTCGGTCAGTGTGAGTGACGGTCTTGGTCAGTGTGAGTGTGGGTCTCGGTCAGTGTGAGTGACGGTCTCGGTAGGTTTGAGTGTGAATCTCGGTCAGTGTGAGTGACTGTCTCGGTCAGTGTGAGTGTGCATCTCGGGCAGTGTGAGTGACAGTGTCGGTCAGTGTGAGTCTGAGTCTCGGTCAGTGTGAGTGACAGTTTTGGTCAGTGTGAGTGGCGGTCTCGGTCAGTGTGAGTGTGAGTCTCGGACAGTGTTAGTGTGAGTTCGGTCAGTCTGAGTGAGAGTCCCGGTCAGTGTGAGTGAGAGTCCCGGTCAGTGTGAGTGACGGTTTCAGTCAGTGTGAGTCACGGTTTTGGTCAGTGTGAGTGGCGGTCTCGGTCAGTGTGAGTGTGAGTCTCGGACAGTGTTAGTGTGAGTTCGGTCAGTGTGAGTGAGAGTCCCGGTCAGTGTGAGTGACGGTTTCGGTCAGTGTGAGTGTGCGTCTCGGTCAATGTGAATGTGAGTCTCGGTCAGTGTGAGTGACAGTCTCGGTCTGTGTGAGTGTGCATCTCAAGCAGTGTGAGTTACAGTGTCGGTCAGTACGAGTGTGAGTCTTGGTCAATGTGAGTGTGAGTCTCGGTCAGTGTGAGTGACAGTTTCGGTCAGTGTGAGTGACGGTCTCGGTCAGTGTGATTGTGGGTCTCGGTCAGTGTGAGTGACAGTCTCGGTCAATGTGAGTGTGAGTTTCGGTCAGTGTTAGTGTCGATCTCGGTCTGTGTGAGTGACGGTCTCGGTTAGTTGAGTGACGGTCTTGGTCAGTTGAGTGTGAGTCTCGGTCAGTGTGAGTGTGGGTCTCGGTGAGTATGGGTCTCGGTCAGTGTGTGTGACGGTCTCGGTTAGTGTGAGTTTCTGTCTCGGTCAATGTGAGTGACGGTCTCGGTCAGTGTGAGTGTGAGTCTCGATTAGTGTGAGTGACGGTCTCGGTCAGTGTGAGTGTGGGTCTCGGTCAGTGTGAGTGTGAGTCTCGTTCAGTGTGAGTGACGGTCTCGGTCAGTGTGAGTGTGACTCTCGGTCAGTGTGAGTGACGGTCTCGGTCAATGTGAGTGTGAGTCTCGGTCAGTATGAGTGATGGTCTCGGTCAGTGTGAATCTCGTTCAGTGTGAGTGACGGTCTCGGTCAGTGTGAGTGTGAGTCTCGGTCAGTGTGAGTGACAGTGTCGGTCAGTGTGAGTGTGGGTCTCGGTCAGTGTGAGTGACAGTGTCGGTCAGTGTGAGTGTGGGTCTCGGTCAGTGTGAGTGTGAGTCTTGGTCAATGTGAGTGTGGCTCTCGGTCAATGAGAGTGTGTGTCTCGGGCAGTGTGAGTGACAGTGTCGGTCAGTGTGAGTGTGATTCTCGGTCAATGTGAGTGTGAGTCTCGGTCAATGTGAGTGTGAGTCTCGTTCAGTGTGAGTGATGGTCTCGGTCAGTGTGAGTGTGAGTCTCGGTCAGTGTGAGTGACAGTATCGGTCAGTGTGAGTGTGAGTCTCGGTCAGTGTGAGTGTGAGTCTCGGTCAATGTGAGTGTGAGTCTCGGTCAGTGTGAGTGACAGTGTCGGTCAGTGTGAGTGTGGGTCTCGGTCAGTGTGAGTGACAGTCTCGGTCAGTATGAGTGTGAGTCTCGGTCAGTGTGAGTGACGGTCTCGGTCAGTGTGAGTGTGCGTCTCGGGCATTGTGAGTGACAGTGTCGGTCAGTGTGAGTGTGAGTCTCGGTCAACGTGAGTGTGGCTCTCGGTCAATGTGAGTGACTGTTTCGGTCAGTGTGAGTGTGAGTCTCTGTCAGTGTGAGTGTCGGTCTCGGTCAGTGTGAGTGACGGTCTCGGTTTCTGTGAGTGAAGGTCTCGGTCTGTGTGAGTGTGGCTCTCGGTCAATGTGAGTGACTGTTTCGGTCAGTGTGAGTCTGAGTCTCGGTCAATGTGAGTGACGGTGTCGGTTAGTGTGAGTGTGGGTCTCTGTCAGTGTGAGTGTGAGTCTCGGTCAGTGTGAGTGACGGTCTCGGACTGTGTGAGTGTGCGTCTCGGTCAGAGTGAGTGACGGTCTCGGTCACTGTGAGTGTTTGTCTTGGTCAGTGTGAGTGGCGCTCTCAATCAGTGTGCGTGACGGTCTCGGTGAGTATGAATGTGGGTCTCGGTCAGTGTGAGTGCCGCTCTCAGTCAGTGTGAGTGACGGTCTCGGTCACTGTGAGTGTGAGTCTCGGTCAGTGTGAGTGTTGCTCTCAGTCAGTGTGAGTGACGGTCTCGGTCACTGTGAGTGTGAGTCTCGGTCAGTGTGAGTGTCGCTCTCAGTCAGTGTGAGTGACGGTTTCGGTCAGTGTGAGTGTGCGTCTCGGTCAATGTGAATGTGAGTCCCGGTCAGTGTGAGTGACGGTCTCGGTCAGTGTCAGTGTACGTCTCGGTTAGTGTGAGTGACGGTCTCGGTCAGTCTGAGTGACGGCCTCGGTTTCTGTGAGTGAAGGTCTCGGACTGTGTGAGTGTGGGTCTCGGTCAGTGTGAGTATGTGTCTCGGTCAGTGTGAGTGACGGTCTCGGTCAATCTGAGTGACGGCCTCGGTTTCTGTGAGTGAAGGTCTCAGTCTGTGTGAGTGTGGGTCTCGGTCAGTGTGAGTATGTGCCTCGGTCAGTGTGAGTGACGGTCTCGGTCAATGTGAATGTGATTCTCGGTCAGTGTGAGTGTGAGTCTCGGTCAACGTTGAGTGCGAGACTCTATCAGTGTGAGTGACGGTCTCGGTTAGTGTGAGTTTCTGTCTCGGTCAATGTGAGTGACGGTCTCGGTCAGTGTGTGTGTGAGTCTCGATTAGTGTGAGTGACGGTCTCGGTGAATGTGAGTGTGGGACTCGGTCAGTGTGAGTGACAGTCTCAGTCAGTGTGAGTATGAGTCTCGGTCAATGTGAGTGTGAGTCTTGGTCAGTGTGCGTGATGGTCTCGGTCAGTGTGAGTGACGGTGTCGTTCAGTCTGAGTGACGGTCTCAGTCAGTGTGAATGACGGTCTCGCTCAGTGTGAGTGATGGTTTCGGTCAGTGTGAGTGACGGTCTCGGTCAGTGTGAGTGTGAGTCTCGGTCAGTGTGAGTGAGAGTCTCGATCAGTTTGTGTGATGGTCTCGGTCTGTGTGAATGTGGGTCTCGGTCAGTGTGAGTGTGAGTCTCGGTCAGTGTGAGTAATGGTCTCGGTCAGTGTGAGTGTGAGTCTCAGTCTGTGTGAGTGTTGCTCTCGGTCAATGTGAGTGACGGTTTCGGTTAGTGTGACTGTGGGTCTCAGTCAGTGTGAATGTGCGTCCCGGTCAGTGTGAGCAACGTTCTCGGTCAATGTGAGTGTGAGTCTTGGTCAGTGTGAGTGACGGTCTCGGTCTGTGTGAATGTGGGTCTTGGTCAGTGTGAGTGTGAGTCTCGATCAGTGTGAGTGACGGTTTTGGTCAGTGTGAGTGACGGTCTCGGTCAGTGTGAGTGTGAGTCTCGGTCAGTGTGAGTGTGGGTCTCGGTCAGTGTTAGTGAGAGTCTCGGTCAGTGTGCGTGACTGTCTCGGTCAGTGTGAGTGTGGGTCTCGGTCAGTGTGAGTGTGAGTCCCGGTCAGTGTGAGTGATGGTCTCGGTCAGTGTGAGTGACGGTCTCGGTCAGTGTGAGTGTGCGTCTCGGGCATTGTGAGTGACAGTGTCGGTCAGTGTGAGTGTGAGTCTCGGTCTGTGTGAGTGTGAGTCTCGGTCTCTGTAAGTGACGGTCTCGGTCAGTTTGAGTCTGAGTCTCGGTCAGTGTGAGTGTGAGTCTCGGCCTGTGTGACTGACGATTTCGGTCAGTGTGAATGACGGTGATGGTCAGTGTGAGTGACGGCCTCGGTCAATGTGAGTGTGAGTCTCGATCAGTGTGAGTCGACGGTCTCGGTCAGCGTGAGTGTGAGTGTGGGTCTCGGTCAGTGTGAGTGTGAAACTCGGTCCGTGTGAGTGACGGCTTCGGGCAGTGTGAGTTTGGGTCTCGGTCAGTGTGAGTGTGAGTCTCGTTCAGTGTGAGTGACGGTCTCGGAGAGTGTGAGTCTCGGTCAGTGTGAGTGTGAGTCTCGGTCAGTGTGAGTGACAGTGTCGGTCAGTGTGAGTGTGGGTCTCGGTCAGTGTGAGTGACAGTGTCGGTCAGTGTGAGTGTGGGTCTCGGTCAGTGTGAGTGTGAGTCCTGGTCAATGTGAGTGTGGCTCTCGGTCAATGACAGTGTGTGTCTCGGGCAGTGTGAGTGACAGTGTCGGTCAGTGTGAGTGTGATTCTCGGTCAATGTGAGTGTGAGTCTCGGTCAATGTGAGTGTGAGTCTCGTTCAGTGTGAGTGATGGTCTCGGTCAGTGTGAGTGTGAGTCTCGGTCAGTGTGAGTGACAGTATCGGTCAGTGTGAGTGTGAGTCTCGGTCAGTGTGAGTGTGAGTCTCGGTCAATGTGAGTGTGAGTCTCGGTCAGTGTGAGTGACAGTGTCGGTCAGTGTGAGTGTGGGTCTCGGTCAGTGTGAGTGACAGTCTCGGTCAGTATGAGTGTGAGTCTCGGTCAGTGTGAGTGACGGTCTCGGTCAGTGTGAGTGTGCGTCTCGGGCATTGTGAGTGACAGTGTCGGTCAGTGTGAGTGTGAGTCTCGGTCAACGTGAGTGTGGCTCTCGGTCAATGTGAGTGACTGTTTCGGTCAGTGTGAGTGTGAGTCTCTGTCAGTGTGAGTGTCGGTCTCGGTCAGTGTGAGTGACGGTCTCGGTTTCTGTGAGTGAAGGTCTCGGTCTGTGTGAGTGTGGCTCTCGGTCAATGTGAGTGACTGTTTCGGTCAGTGTGAGTCTGAGTCTCGGTCAATGTGAGTGACGGTGTCGGTTAGTGTGAGTGTGGGTCTCTGTCAGTGTGAGTGTGAGTCTCGGTCAGTGTGAGTGACGGTCTCGGACTGTGTGAGTGTGCGTCTCGGTCAGAGTGAGTGACGGTCTCGGTCACTGTGAGTGTTTGTCTTGGTCAGTGTGAGTGGCGCTCTCAATCAGTGTGCGTGACGGTCTCGGTGAGTATGAATGTGGGTCTCGGTCAGTGTGAGTGCCGCTCTCAGTCAGTGTGAGTGACGGTCTCGGTCACTGTGAGTGTGAGTCTCGGTCAGTGTGAGTGTTGCTCTCAGTCAGTGTGAGTGACGGTCTCGGTCACTGTGAGTGTGAGTCTCGGTCAGTGTGAGTGTCGCTCTCAGTCAGTGTGAGTGATGGTTTCGGTCAGTGTGAGTGTGCGTCTCGGTCAATGTGAATGTGAGTCCCGGTCAGTGTGAGTGACGGTCTCGGTCAGTGTCAGTGTACGTCTCGGTTAGTGTGAGTGACGGTCTCGGTCAGTCTGAGTGACGGCCTCGGTTTCTGTGAGTGAAGGTCTCGGACTGTGTGAGTGTGGGTCTCGGTCAGTGTGAGTATGTGTCTCGGTCAGTGTGAGTGACGGTCTCGGTCAATCTGAGTGACGGCCTCGGTTTCTGTGAGTGAAGGTCTCAGTCTGTGTGAGTGTGGGTCTCGGTCAGTGTGAGTATGTGCCTCGGTCAGTGTGAGTGACGGTCTCGGTCAATGTGAATGTGATTCTCGGTCAGTGTGAGTGTGAGTCTCGGTCAACGTTGAGTGCGAGACTCTATCAGTGTGAGTGACGGTCTCGGTTAGTGTGAGTTTCTGTCTCGGTCAATGTGAGTGACGGTCTCGGTCAGTGTGAGTGTGAGTCTCGATTAGTGTGAGTGACGGTCTCGGTGAATGTGAGTGTGGGACTCGGTCAGTGTGAGTGACAGTCTCAGTCAGTGTGAGTATGAGTCTCGGTCAATGTGAGTGTGAGTCTTGGTCAGTGTGCGTGATGGTCTCGGTCAGTGTGAGTGACGGTGTCGTTCAGTCTGAGTGACGGTCTCAGTCAGTGTGAATGACGGTCTCGCTCAGTGTGAGTGATGGTTTCGGTCAGTGTGAGTGACGGTCTCGGTCAGTGTGAGTGTGAGTCTCGGTCAGTGTGAGTGAGAGTCTCGATCAGTTTGTGTGATGGTCTCGGTCTGTGTGAATGTGGGTCTCGGTCAGTGTGAGTGTGAGTCTCGGTCAGTGTGAGTAATGGTCTCGGTCAGTGTGAGTGTGAGTCTCAGTCTGTGTGAGTGTTGCTCTCGGTCAATGTGAGTGACGGTTTCGGTTAGTGTGACTGTGGGTCTCAGTCAGTGTGAATGTGCGTCCCGGTCAGTGTGAGCAACGTTCTCGGTCAATGTGAGTGTGAGTCTTGGTCAGTGTGAGTGACGGTCTCGGTCTGTGTGAATGTGGGTCTTGGTCAGTGTGAGTGTGAGTCTCGATCAGTGTGAGTGACGGTTTTGGTCAGTGTGAGTGACGGTCTCGGTCAGTGTGAGTGTGAGTCTCGGTCAGTGTGAGTGTGGGTCTCGGTCAGTGTTAGTGAGAGTCTCGGTCAGTGTGCGTGACTGTCTCGGTCAGTGTGAGTGTGGGTCTCGGTCAGTGTGAGTGTGAGTCCCGGTCAGTGTGAGTGATGGTCTCGGTCAGTGTGAGTGACGGTCTCGGTCAGTGTGAGTGTGCGTCTCGGGCATTGTGAGTGACAGTGTCGGTCAGTGTGAGTGTGAGTCTCGGTCTGTGTGAGTGTGAGTCTCGGTCTCTGTAAGTGACGGTCTCGGTCAGTTTGAGTCTGAGTCTCGGTCAGTGTGAGTGTGAGTCTCGGCCTGTGTGACTGACGATTTCGGTCAGTGTGAATGACGGTGATGGTCAGTGTGAGTGACGGCCTCGGTCAATGTGAGTGTGAGTCTCGATCAGTGTGAGTCGACGGTCTCGGTCAGCGTGAGTGTGAGTGTGGGTCTCGGTCAGTGTGAGTGTGAAACTCGGTCCGTGTGAGTGACGGCTTCGGGCAGTGTGAGTTTGGGTCTCGGTCAGTGTGAGTGTGAGTCTCGTTCAGTGTGAGTGACGGTCTCGGAGAGTGTGAGTCTCGGTCAGTGTGAGTGATGGTCTCGGTCAGTGTGAGTATGAGTCTTGTTCAGTGTGAGTGACGGTCTCGGTCAGTGTGAGCGTGAGTCTCGGTCAGTATGAGTGAAGGTCTCGGTCAGTGTGAGTGACGGTCGCGGTCAGTGTGAGTGTGAGTCTCGGTCAGTGTGAGTGACGGTCCCGGTCAGTGTGAGTGACGGTATCGGTCAGTGTGAGTGTGAGTCTCGGTCAGTGTGAGTGACGGTCTCTGTCAGTGTGAGTGTGAGTCTTGGTGAGTGTGAGTGTGTGTCTCAATCAGAGTGAGTGTTAAGCTCGGTCAGTGTGAGTGTGGGTCTCGGTCAGTGTGAGTGTGGGTCTCGGTCAGTCTGAGTGACAGTCTCCGTCAGTGTGAGTGACGGTCTCGGTCAGTGTGAGTGTGGGTCTCGGTCAGTGTGAGTGTGAGTCTCGTTCAGTGTGAGTGACGGTCTCGGTCAGTGTGAGTGTGACTCTCGGTCAGTGTGAGTGATGGTCTCGGTTAGTGTGAGTGTGAGTCTCGTTCAGTGTGAGTGACGGTCTCGGTCAATGTGAGTGTGAGTCTCGGTCAGTATGAGTGATGGTCTCGGTCAGTGCGAATCTCGTTCAGTGTGAGTGACGGTCTCGGTCAATGTGAGTGTGAGTCTCGGTCAGTATGAGTGATGGTCTCGGTCAGTGTGAATCTCGTTCAGTGTGAGTGACGGTCTCGGTCAGTGTGAGTGTGAGTCTCGGTCCGGGTGAGTGTGGGTCTCGGTCAGTGTGAGTGTGAGTCTCGGTCACTGTGAGTGGCGGTCTCGGTCAGTGTGAATGTGGGTCTCGGTTTCTGTGAGTGAAGGTCTCGGTCTGTGTGAGTGTGGCTCTCGGTCAATGTGAGTGACTGTTTCGGTCAGTGTGAGTCTGAGTCTCGGTCAATGTGAGTGACGGTGTCGGTTAGTGTGAGTGTGGGTCTCTGTCAGTGTGAGTGTGAGTCTCGGTCAGTGTGAGTGACGGTCTCGGACTGTGTGAGTGTGCGTCTCGGTCAGAGTGAGTGACGGTCTCGGTCACTGTGAGTGTTTGTCTTGGTCAGTGTGAGTGGCGCTCTCAATCAGTGTGCGTGACGGTCTCGGTGAGTATGAATGTGGGTCTCGGTCAGTGTGAGTGCCGCTCTCAGTCAGTGTGAGTGACGGTCTCGGTCACTGTGAGTGTGAGTCTCGGTCAGTGTGAGTGTTGCTCTCAGTCAGTGTGAGTGACGGTCTCGGTCACTGTGAGTGTGAGTCTCGGTCAGTGTGAGTGTCGCTCTCAGTCAGTGTGAGTGACGGTTTCGGTCAGTGTGAGTGTGCGTCTCGGTCAATGTGAATGTGAGTCCCGGTCAGTGTGAGTGACGGTCTCGGTCAGTGTCAGTGTACGTCTCGGTTAGTGTGAGTGACGGTCTCGGTCAGTCTGAGTGACGGCCTCGGTTTCTGTGAGTGAAGGTCTCGGACTGTGTGAGTGTGGGTCTCGGTCAGTGTGAGTATGTGTCTCGGTCAGTGTGAGTGACGGTCTCGGTCAATCTGAGTGACGGCCTCGGTTTCTGTGAGTGAAGGTCTCAGTCTGTGTGAGTGTGGGTCTCGGTCAGTGTGAGTATGTGCCTCGGTCAGTGTGAGTGACGGTCTCGGTCAATGTGAATGTGATTCTCGGTCAGTGTGAGTGTGAGTCTCGGTCAACGTTGAGTGCGAGACTCTATCAGTGTGAGTGACGGTCTCGGTTAGTGTGAGTTTCTGTCTCGGTCAATGTGAGTGACGGTCTCGGTCAGTGTGAGTGTGAGTCTCGATTAGTGTGAGTGACGGTCTCGGTGAATGTGAGTGTGGGACTCGGTCAGTGTGAGTGACAGTCTCAGTCAGTGTGAGTATGAGTCTCGGTCAATGTGAGTGTGAGTCTTGGTCAGTGTGCGTGATGGTCTCGGTCAGTGTGAGTGACGGTGTCGTTCAGTCTGAGTGACGGTCTCAGTCAGTGTGAATGACGGTCTCGCTCAGTGTGAGTGATGGTTTCGGTCAGTGTGAGTGACGGTCTCGGTCAGTGTGAGTGTGAGTCTCGGTCAGTGTGAGTGAGAGTCTCGATCAGTTTGTGTGATGGTCTCGGTCTGTGTGAATGTGGGTCTCGGTCAGTGTGAGTGTGAGTCTCGGTCAGTGTGAGTAATGGTCTCGGTCAGTGTGAGTGTGAGTCTCAGTCTGTGTGAGTGTTGCTCTCGGTCAATGTGAGTGACGGTTTCGGTTAGTGTGACTGTGGGTCTCAGTCAGTGTGAATGTGCGTCCCGGTCAGTGTGAGCAACGTTCTCGGTCAATGTGAGTGTGAGTCTTGGTCAGTGTGAGTGACGGTCTCGGTCTGTGTGAATGTGGGTCTTGGTCAGTGTGAGTGTGAGTCTCGATCAGTGTGAGTGACGGTTTTGGTCAGTGTGAGTGACGGTCTCGGTCAGTGTGAGTGTGAGTCTCGGTCAGTGTGAGTGTGGGTCTCGGTCAGTGTTAGTGAGAGTCTCGGTCAGTGTGCGTGACTGTCTCGGTCAGTGTGAGTGTGGGTCTCGGTCAGTGTGAGTGTGAGTCCCGGTCAGTGTGAGTGATGGTCTCGGTCAGTGTGAGTGACGGTCTCGGTCAGTGTGAGTGTGCGTCTCGGGCATTGTGAGTGACAGTGTCGGTCAGTGTGAGTGTGAGTCTCGGTCTGTGTGAGTGTGAGTCTCGGTCTCTGTAAGTGACGGTCTCGGTCAGTTTGAGTCTGAGTCTCGGTCAGTGTGAGTGTGAGTCTCGGCCTGTGTGACTGACGATTTCGGTCAGTGTGAATGACGGTGATGGTCAGTGTGAGTGACGGCCTCGGTCAATGTGAGTGTGAGTCTCGATCAGTGTGAGTCGACGGTCTCGGTCAGCGTGAGTGTGAGTGTGGGTCTCGGTCAGTGTGAGTGTGAAACTCGGTCCGTGTGAGTGACGGCTTCGGGCAGTGTGAGTTTGGGTCTCGGTCAGTGTGAGTGTGAGTCTCGTTCAGTGTGAGTGACGGTCTCGGAGAGTGTGAGTCTCGGTCAGTGTGAGTGATGGTCTCGGTCAGTGTGAGTATGAGTCTTGTTCAGTGTGAGTGACGGTCTCGGTCAGTGTGAGCGTGAGTCTCGGTCAGTATGAGTGAAGGTCTCGGTCAGTGTGAGTGACGGTCGCGGTCAGTGTGAGTGTGAGTCTCGGTCAGTGTGAGTGACGGTCCCGGTCAGTGTGAGTGACGGTATCGGTCAGTGTGAGTGTGAGTCTCGGTCAGTGTGAGTGACGGTCTCTGTCAGTGTGAGTGTGAGTCTTGGTGAGTGTGAGTGTGTGTCTCAATCAGAGTGAGTGTTAAGCTCGGTCAGTGTGAGTGTGGGTCTCGGTCAGTGTGAGTGTGGGTCTCGGTCAGTCTGAGTGACAGTCTCCGTCAGTGTGAGTGACGGTCTCGGTCAGTGTGAGTGTGAGTCTCGTTCAGTGTGAGTGACGGTCTCGGTCAGTGTGAGTGTGACTCTCGGTCAGTGTGAGTGATGGTCTCGGTTAGTGTGAGTGTGAGTCTCGTTCAGTGTGAGTGACGGTCTCGGTCAATGTGAGTGTGAGTCTCGGTCAGTATGAGTGATGGTCTCGGTCAGTGCGAATCTCGTTCAGTGTGAGTGACGGTCTCGGTCAATGTGAGTGTGAGTCTCGGTCAGTATGAGTGATGGTCTCGGTCAGTGTGAATCTCGTTCAGTGTGAGTGACGGTCTCGGTCAGTGTGAGTGTGAGTCTCGGTCCGGGTGAGTGTGGGTCTCGGTCAGTGTGAGTGTGAGTCTCGGTCACTGTGAGTGGCGGTCTCGGTCAGTGTGAATGTGGGTCTCGGTCAGTGTGAGTGTGAGTCCCGGTCAGTGTGAGTGACAGTATCGGTCAGTGTGAGTGTGGGTCTCGGTCAGTGTGAGTGTGAGTCTTGGTCAATGTGAGTGTGGCTCTCGGTCAATGAGAGTGTGCGTCTCGGGCAGTGTGAGTGACAGTGTCGGTCAGTGTGAGTGTGATTCTCGGTCAGTGTGAGTGTGATTCTCGGTCAATGTGAGTGTGAGTCTCGTTCAGTGTGAGTGATGGTCTCGGTCAGTGTGAGTGTGAGTCTCGGTCAGTGTGAGTGACAGTATCGGTCAGTGTGAGTGACAGTATCGGTCAGTGTGAGTGTGAGTCTCGGTCAATGTGAGTGTGAGTCTCGGTCAGTGTGAGTGACAGTGTCGGTCAGTGTGAGTGTGGGTCTCGGTCAGTGTGAGTGACAGTCTCGGTCAGTATGAGTGTGAGTCTCGGTCAGTGTGAGTGACGGTCTCGGTCAGTGTGAGTGTGCGTCTCGGGCATTGTGAGTGACAGTGTCGGTCAGTGTGAGTGTGAGTCTCTGTCAGTGTGAGTGTCGGTCTCGGTCAGTGTGAGTGTGAGTCTTGGTCAGTGTGAGTGACGGTCTCGGTCAGTGTGAGTGCGACACTCTGTCAGTGTGAGTGACGGTCTCGGTCACTGTGAGTGTGAGTCTCGGTCAGTGTGAGTGTTGCTCTCAGTCAGTGTGAGTGACGGTCTCGGTCACTGTGAGTGTGAGTCTCGGTCAGTGTGAGTGTCGCTCTCAGTCAGTGTGAGTGACGTTCTCGGTCAATGTGAGTGTGAGTCTTGGTCAGTGTGAGTGACGGTCTCGGACTGTGTGAGTGTGCGTCTCGGTCAGAGTGAGTGACGGTCTCGGTCACTGTGAGTGTTTGTCTCGGTCAGTGTGAGTGGCGCTCTCAATCAGTGTGCGTGACGGTCTCGGTGAGTATGAATGTGGGTCTCGGTCAGTGTGAGTGACGGTCTCGGTCACTGTGAGTGTGAGTCTCGGTCAGTGTGAGTGTTGCTCTCAGTCAGTGTGAGTGACGGTCTCGGTCACTGTGAGTGTGAGTCTCGGTCAGTGTGAGTGTCGCTCTCAGTCAGTGTGAGTGACGTTCTCGGTCAATGTGAGTGTGAGTCTTGGTCAGTGTGAGTGACGGTCTCGGTCAGTGTGAGTGGCGGTTTCGGTCAGTGTGAGTGTGAGTCTCGGTCAGTGTGAGTGTCGCTCTCGGTCAGTGTGAGTGACGGTCTTGGTCAGTGTGAGTGACGGTCTCGGTCAGTGTGAGTGGCGGTTTCGGTCAGTGTGAGTGTGAGTCTCGGTCAGTGTGAGTGTCGCTCTCGGTCAGTGTGAGTGACGGTCTTGGTCAGTGTGAGTGTGGGTCTCGGTCAGTGTGAGTGACGGTCTCGGTAGGTTTGAGTGTGAATCTCGGTCAGTGTGAGTGACTGTCTCGGTCAGTGTGAGTGTGCATCTCGGGCAGTGTGAGTGACAGTGTCGGTCAGTGTGAGTCTGAGTCTCGGTCAGTGTGAGTGACAGTTTTGGTCAGTGTGAGTGGCGGTCTCGGTCAGTGTGAGTGTGAGTCTCGGACAGTGTTAGTGTGAGTTCGGTCAGTCTGAGTGAGAGTCCCGGTCAGTGTGAGTGAGAGTCCCGGTCAGTGTGAGTGACGGTTTCAGTCAGTGTGAGTCACGGTTTTGGTCAGTGTGAGTGGCGGTCTCGGTCAGTGTGAGTGTGAGTCTCGGACAGTGTTAGTGTGAGTTCGGTCAGTGTGAGTGAGAGTCCCGGTCAGTGTGAGTGACGGTTTCGGTCAGTGTGAGTGTGCGTCTCGGTCAATGTGAATGTGAGTCTCGGTCAGTGTGAGTGACAGTCTCGGTCTGTGTGAGTGTGCATCTCAAGCAGTGTGAGTTACAGTGTCGGTCAGTACGAGTGTGAGTCTTGGTCAATGTGAGTGTGAGTCTCGGTCAGTGTGAGTGACAGTTTCGGTCAGTGTGAGTGACGGTCTCGGTCAGTGTGATTGTGGGTCTCGGTCAGTGTGAGTGACAGTCTCGGTCAATGTGAGTGTGAGTTTCGGTCAGTGTTAGTGTCGATCTCGGTCTGTGTGAGTGACGGTCTCGGTTAGTTGAGTGACGGTCTTGGTCAGTTGAGTGTGAGTCTCGGTCAGTGTGAGTGTGGGTCTCGGTGAGTATGGGTCTCGGTCAGTGTGTGTGACGGTCTCGGTTAGTGTGAGTTTCTGTCTCGGTCAATGTGAGTGACGGTCTCGGTCAGTGTGAGTGTGAGTCTCGATTAGTGTGAGTGACGGTCTCGGTCAGTGTGAGTGTGGGTCTCGGTCAGTGTGAGTGTGAGTCTCGTTCAGTGTGAGTGACGGTCTCGGTCAGTGTGAGTGTGACTCTCGGTCAGTGTGAGTGACGGTCTCGGTCAATGTGAGTGTGAGTCTCGGTCAGTATGAGTGATGGTCTCGGTCAGTGTGAATCTCGTTCAGTGTGAGTGACGGTCTCGGTCAGTGTGAGTGTGAGTCTCGGTCCGGGTGAGTGTGGGTCTCGGTCAGTGTGAGTGTGGGTCTCTGTCAGTGTGAGTGTGTGTCTCGGTCAGTGTGAGTGACGGTCTCGGTCCGGGTGAGTGTGGGTCTCGGTCAGTGTGACTGACGGTGTCGGTCAGTGTGAGTGTGGGTCTCGGTCAGTGTGAGTGTGAGTCTCGGTCAGTGTGAGTGGCGGTCTCGGTCAGTGTGAATGTGGGTCTCGGTCAGTGTGAGTGTGAGTCCCAGTCAGTGTGAGTGACAGTATCGGTCAGTGTGAGTGTGGGTCTCGGTCAGTGTGAGTGTGAGTCTTGGTCACTGTGAGTGTGGCTCTCGGTCAATGAGAGTGTGCGTCTCGGGCAGTGTGAGTGACAGTGTCGGTCAGTGTGAGTGTGATTCTCGGTCAATGTGAGTGTGAGTCTCGTTCAGTGTGAGTGATGGTCTTGGTCAGTGTGAGTGTGAGTCTCGGTCAGTGTGAGTGACAGTATCGGTCAGTGTGAGTGTGAGTCTCGGTCAGTGTGAGTGTGAGTCTCGGTCAGTGTGAGTGACAGTGTCGGTCAGTGTGAGTGTGGGTCTCGGTCAGTGTGAGTGACAGTGTCGGTCAGTGTGAGTGTGGGTCTCGGTCAGTGTGAGTGTGAGTCTTGGTCAATGTGAGTGTGGCTCTCGGTCAATGAGAGTGTGTGTCTCGGGCAGTGTGAGTGACAGTGTCGGTCAGTGTGAGTGTGATTCTCGGTCAGTGTGAGTGTGATTCTCGGTCAATGTGAGTGTGAGTCTCGGTCAATGTGAGTGTGAGTCTCGTTCAGTGTGAGTGATGGTCTCGGTCAGTGTGAGTGTGAGTCTCGGTCAGTGTGAGTGACAGTATCGGTCAGTGTGAGTGTGAGTCTCGGTCAGTGTGAGTGTGAGTCTCGGTCAATGTGAGTGTGAGTCTCGGTCAGTGTGAGTGACAGTGTCGGTCAGTGTGAGTGTGGGTCTCGGTCAGTGTGAGTGACAGTCTCGGTCAGTATGAGTGTGAGTCTCGGTCAGTGTGAGTGACGGTCTCGGTCAGTGTGAGTGTGCGTCTCGGGCATTGTGAGTGACAGTGTCGGTCAGTGTGAGTGTGAGTCTCGGTCAACGTGAGTGTGGCTCTCGGTCAATGTGAGTGACTGTTTCGGTCAGTGTGAGTGTGAGTCTCTGTCAGTGTGAGTGTCGGTCTCGGTCAGTGTGAGTGACGGTCTCGGTTTCTGTGAGTGAAGGTCTCGGTCTGTGTGAGTGTGGCTCTCGGTCAATGTGAGTGACTGTTTCGGTCAGTGTGAGTCTGAGTCTCGGTCAATGTGAGTGACGGTGTCGGTTAGTGTGAGTGTGGGTCTCTGTCAGTGTGAGTGTGAGTCTCGGTCAGTGTGAGTGACGGTCTCGGACTGTGTGAGTGTGCGTCTCGGTCAGAGTGAGTGACGGTCTCGGTCACTGTGAGTGTTTGTCTTGGTCAGTGTGAGTGGCGCTCTCAATCAGTGTGCGTGACGGTCTCGGTGAGTATGAATGTGGGTCTCGGTCAGTGTGAGTGTCGCTCTCAGTCAGTGTGAGTGACGGTCTCGGTCACTGTGAGTGTGAGTCTCGGTCAGTGTGAGTGTTGCTCTCAGTCAGTGTGAGTGACGGTCTCGGTCACTGTGAGTGTGAGTCTCGGTCAGTGTGAGTGTCGCTCTCAGTCAGTGTGAGTGACGGTTTCGGTCAGTGTGAGTGTGCGTCTCGGTCAATGTGAATGTGAGTCCCGGTCAGTGTGAGTGACGGTCTCGGTCAGTGTCAGTGTACGTCTCGGTTAGTGTGAGTGACGGTCTCGGTCAGTCTGAGTGACGGCCTCGGTTTCTGTGAGTGAAGGTCTCGGACTGTGTGAGTGTGGGTCTCGGTCAGTGTGAGTATGTGTCTCGGTCAGTGTGAGTGACGGTCTCGGTCAATCTGAGTGACGGCCTCGGTTTCTGTGAGTGAAGGTCTCAGTCTGTGTGAGTGTGGGTCTCGGTCAGTGTGAGTATGTGCCTCGGTCAGTGTGAGTGACGGTCTCGGTCAATGTGAATGTGATTCTCGGTCAGTGTGAGTGTGAGTCTCGGTCAACGTTGAGTGCGAGACTCTATCAGTGTGAGTGACGGTCTCGGTTAGTGTGAGTTTCTGCCTCGGTCAATGTGAGTGACGGTCTCGGTCAGTGTGAGTGTGAGTCTCGATTAGTGTGAGTGACGGTCTCGGTGAATGTGAGTGTGGGACTCGGTCAGTGTGAGTGACAGTCTCAGTCAGTGTGAGTATGAGTCTCGGTCAATGTGAGTGTGAGTCTTGGTCAGTGTGCGTGATGGTCTCGGTCAGTGTGAGTGACGGTGTCGTTCAGTCTGAGTGACGGTCTCAGTCAGTGTGAATGACGGTCTCGCTCAGTGTGAGTGATGGTTTCGGTCAGTGTGAGTGACGGTCTCGGTCAGTGTGAGTGTGAGTCTCGGTCAGTGTGAGTGAGAGTCTCGATCAGTTTGTGTGATGGTCTCGGTCTGTGTGAATGTGGGTCTCGGTCAGTGTGAGTGTGAGTCTCGGTCAGTGTGAGTAATGGTCTCGGTCAGTGTGAGTGTGAGTCTCAGTCTGTGTGAGTGTTGCTCTCGGTCAATGTGAGTGACGGTTTCGGTTAGTGTGACTGTGGGTCTCAGTCAGTGTGAATGTGCGTCCCGGTCAGTGTGAGCAACGTTCTCGGTCAATGTGAGTGTGAGTCTTGGTCAGTGTGAGTGACGGTCTCGGTCTGTGTGAATGTGGGTCTTGGTCAGTGTGAGTGTGAGTCTCGATCAGTGTGAGTGACGGTTTTGGTCAGTGTGAGTGACGGTCTCGGTCAGTGTGAGTGTGAGTCTCGGTCAGTGTGAGTGTGGGTCTCGGTCAGTGTTAGTGAGAGTCTCGGTCAGTGTGCGTGACTGTCTCGGTCAGTGTGAGTGTGGGTCTCGGTCAGTGTGAGTGTGAGTCCCGGTCAGTGTGAGTGATGGTCTCGGTCAGTGTGAGTGACGGTCTCGGTCAGTGTGAGTGTGCGTCTCGGGCATTGTGAGTGACAGTGTCGGTCAGTGTGAGTGTGAGTCTCGGTCAGTGTGAGTGTGGCTCTCGGTCAATGTGAGTGACTGTTTTGGTCAGTGTGAATGTGAGTCTCTGTCAGTGTGAGTGTCGGTCTCGGTCAGTGTGAGTGACAGTCTCGGTCAGTGTGAGTGTGAGTCTCGGTCAATGTGTGTGTGAGTCTTGGTCAGTGTGCATGATGGTCTCGGTCAGTGTGAGTGACGGTCTCGGTCAGTGTGAGTGTGAGTCTTGGTCATTGTGAGTGACGGTTTCGGTCAGTGTGAGTGATGGTCTCGGTCAGTGTGAGTGTGAGTCTCAGTCAGTGTGAGTGAGAGTCTCGGTCAGTGTGCGTGATGGTATCGGTCAGTGTGAATGTGGGTCTTGGTCAGTGTGAGTGTGAGTCTCAGTCTGTGTGAGTGTTGTTCTCGGTCAATGTGAGTGACGGTTTCAGTTAGTATGACTGTGAGTCTCGGTCAGTGTGAGTGTGCGTCCCGGTCAGTGTGAGTGTGAGTCTCGGTCTGTGTGAGTGTGGGTCTCGGTCAGTGTGAGTGTCGGTCTCGGTCAGTGTGAGTGACGGTCTCGGTTTCTGTGAGTGAAGGTCTCGGTCTGTGTGAGTGTGGCTCTCGGTCAATGTGAGTGACTGTTTCGGTCAGTGTGAGTCTGAGTCTCGGTCAATGTGAGTGACGGTGTCGGTTAGTGTGAGTGTGGGTCTCTGTCAGTGTGAGTGTGAGTCTCGGTCAGTGTGAGTGACGGTCTCGGACTGTGTGAGTGTGCGTCTCGGTCAGAGTGAGTGACGGTCTCGGTCACTGTGAGTGTTTGTCTTGGTCAGTGTGAGTGGCGCTCTCAATCAGTGTGCGTGACGGTCTCGGTGAGTATGAATGTGGGTCTCGGTCAGTGTGAGTGTCGCTCTCAGTCAGTGTGAGTGACGGTCTCGGTCACTGTGAGTGTGAGTCTCGGTCAGTGTGAGTGTTGCTCTCAGTCAGTGTGAGTGACGGTCTCGGTCACTGTGAGTGTGAGTCTCGGTCAGTGTGAGTGTCGCTCTCAGTCAGTGTGAGTGACGGTTTCGGTCAGTGTGAGTGTGCGTCTCGGTCAATGTGAATGTGAGTCCCGGTCAGTGTGAGTGACGGTCTCGGTCAGTGTCAGTGTACGTCTCGGTTAGTGTGAGTGACGGTCTCGGTCAGTCTGAGTGACGGCCTCGGTTTCTGTGAGTGAAGGTCTCGGACTGTGTGAGTGTGGGTCTCGGTCAGTGTGAGTATGTGTCTCGGTCAGTGTGAGTGACGGTCTCGGTCAATCTGAGTGACGGCCTCGGTTTCTGTGAGTGAAGGTCTCAGTCTGTGTGAGTGTGGGTCTCGGTCAGTGTGAGTATGTGCCTCGGTCAGTGTGAGTGACGGTCTCGGTCAATGTGAATGTGATTCTCGGTCAGTGTGAGTGTGAGTCTCGGTCAACGTTGAGTGCGAGACTCTATCAGTGTGAGTGACGGTCTCGGTTAGTGTGAGTTTCTGCCTCGGTCAATGTGAGTGACGGTCTCGGTCAGTGTGAGTGTGAGTCTCGATTAGTGTGAGTGACGGTCTCGGTGAATGTGAGTGTGGGACTCGGTCAGTGTGAGTGACAGTCTCAGTCAGTGTGAGTATGAGTCTCGGTCAATGTGAGTGTGAGTCTTGGTCAGTGTGCGTGATGGTCTCGGTCAGTGTGAGTGACGGTGTCGTTCAGTCTGAGTGACGGTCTCAGTCAGTGTGAATGACGGTCTCGCTCAGTGTGAGTGATGGTTTCGGTCAGTGTGAGTGACGGTCTCGGTCAGTGTGAGTGTGAGTCTCGGTCAGTGTGAGTGAGAGTCTCGATCAGTTTGTGTGATGGTCTCGGTCTGTGTGAATGTGGGTCTCGGTCAGTGTGAGTGTGAGTCTCGGTCAGTGTGAGTAATGGTCTCGGTCAGTGTGAGTGTGAGTCTCAGTCTGTGTGAGTGTTGCTCTCGGTCAATGTGAGTGACGGTTTCGGTTAGTGTGACTGTGGGTCTCAGTCAGTGTGAATGTGCGTCCCGGTCAGTGTGAGCAACGTTCTCGGTCAATGTGAGTGTGAGTCTTGGTCAGTGTGAGTGACGGTCTCGGTCTGTGTGAATGTGGGTCTTGGTCAGTGTGAGTGTGAGTCTCGATCAGTGTGAGTGACGGTTTTGGTCAGTGTGAGTGACGGTCTCGGTCAGTGTGAGTGTGAGTCTCGGTCAGTGTGAGTGTGGGTCTCGGTCAGTGTTAGTGAGAGTCTCGGTCAGTGTGCGTGACTGTCTCGGTCAGTGTGAGTGTGGGTCTCGGTCAGTGTGAGTGTGAGTCCCGGTCAGTGTGAGTGATGGTCTCGGTCAGTGTGAGTGACGGTCTCGGTCAGTGTGAGTGTGCGTCTCGGGCATTGTGAGTGACAGTGTCGGTCAGTGTGAGTGTGAGTCTCGGTCAGTGTGAGTGTGGCTCTCGGTCAATGTGAGTGACTGTTTTGGTCAGTGTGAATGTGAGTCTCTGTCAGTGTGAGTGTCGGTCTCGGTCAGTGTGAGTGACAGTCTCGGTCAGTGTGAGTGTGAGTCTCGGTCAATGTGTGTGTGAGTCTTGGTCAGTGTGCATGATGGTCTCGGTCAGTGTGAGTGACGGTCTCGGTCAGTGTGAGTGTGAGTCTTGGTCATTGTGAGTGACGGTTTCGGTCAGTGTGAGTGATGGTCTCGGTCAGTGTGAGTGTGAGTCTCAGTCAGTGTGAGTGAGAGTCTCGGTCAGTGTGCGTGATGGTATCGGTCAGTGTGAATGTGGGTCTTGGTCAGTGTGAGTGTGAGTCTCAGTCTGTGTGAGTGTTGTTCTCGGTCAATGTGAGTGACGGTTTCAGTTAGTATGACTGTGAGTCTCGGTCAGTGTGAGTGTGCGTCCCGGTCAGTGTGAGTGTGAGTCTCGGTCTGTGTGAGTGTGGGTCTCGGTCAGTGTGAGTGAGAGTCTCGGTCAGTGTGAGTGACGGTCTCGGTCAGTGTGAGTGACGGTTTTGGTCAGTGTGAGTGACGGTCTCGGTCAGTGTGAGTGTTGCTCTCGGTCAATGTGAGTGACTGTTTCGGTCAATGTGAATGTGAGTCTCTGTCAGTGTGAGTGACAGTCTCGGTCAATGTGAGTGTGAGTCTCGGTCAGTGTGAGTGTCGCTCTCAGTCAGTGTGAGTGACAGTCTCAGTCAGTGTGAGTATGAGTCTCGGTCAATGTGAGTGTGAGTCTTGGTCAGTGTGCGTGATGGTCTCGGTCAGTGTGAGTGACGGTGTCGTTCAGTCTGAGTGACGGTCTCAGTCAGTGTGAATGACGGTCTCGCTCAGTGTGAGTGACGGTTTCGGTCAGTGTGAGTGACGGTCTCGGTCAGTGTGAGTGTGAGTCTCGGTCAGTGTGAGTGGGAGTCTCGATCAGTTTGTGTGATGGTCTCGGTCTGTGTGAATGTGGGTCTCGGTCAGTGTGAGTGTGAGTCTCGGTCAGTGTGAGTAATGGTCTCGGTCAGTGTGAGTGTGAGTCTCAGTCTGTGTGAGTGTTGCTCTCGGTCAATGTGAGTGACGGTTTCGGTTAGTGTGACTGTGGGTCTCAGTCAGTGTGAATGTGCGTCCCGGTCAGTGTGAGCAACGTTCTCGGTCAATGTGAGTGTGAGTCTTGGTCAGTGTGAGTGACGGTCTCGGTCTGTGTGAATGTGGGTCTTGGTCAGTGTGAGTGTGAGTCTCGGTCTGTGTGAGTGTGAGTCTCGGTCAGTGTGAGTGAGAGTCTCGGTCAGTGTGAGTGACGGTCTCGGTCAGTGTGAGAACGGTCTTGGTCAGTGTGAGTGTGAGTCTCGGTCAGTGTGAGTGACGGTTTTGGTCAGTGTGAGTGACGGTCTCGGTCAGTGTGAGTGTTGCTCTCGGTCAATGTGAGTGACTGTTTCGGTCAATGTGAATGTGAGTCTCTGTCAGTGTGAGTGACAGTCTCGGTCAATGTGAGTGTGAGTCTCGGTCTGTGTGAGTGACGGTCTCGGTCAGTGTGAGTGCGACATTCTGTCAGTGTGAGTGACGGCCTCGGTTTCTGTGAGTGAAGGACTCGGTCTGTGTGAGTGTGGGTCTCGGTCAGTGTGAGTATGTGTCTCGGTCAGTGTGAGTGACGGTCTCGGTCAGTCTGAGTGACGGCCTCGGTTTCTGTGAGTGAAGGTCTCGGTCTGTGTGAGTGTGGGTCTCGGTCAGTGTGAGTATGTGCCTCGGTCTGTGTGAGTGACGGTCTCGGTCAATGTGAATGTGATTCTCGGTCAGTGTGAGTGTGAGTCTCGGTCAACGTTGAGTGCGAGACTCTATCAGTGTGAGTGACGGTCTCGGTTAGTGTGAGTTTCTGTCTCGGTCAATGTGAGTGACGGTCTCGGTCAGTGTGAGTGTGAGTCTCGATTAGTGTGAGTGACGGTCTCGGTGAATGTGAGTGTGGGACTCGGTCAGTGTGAGTGACAGTCTCAGTCAGTGTGAGTATGAGTCTCGGTCAATGTGAGTGTGAGTCTTGGTCAGTGTGCGTGATGGTCTCGGTCAGTGTCAGTGACGGTGTCGTTCAGTCTGAGTGACGGTCTCAGTCAGTGTGAATGACGGTCTCGCTCAGTGTGAGTGATGGTTTCGGTCAGTGTGAGTGACGGTCTCGGTCAGTGTGAGTGTGAGTCTCGGTCAGTGTGAGTGAGAGTCTCGATCAGTTTGTGTGATGGTCTCGGTCTGTGTGAATGTGGGTCTCGGTCAGTGTGAGTGTGAGTCTCGGTCAGTGTGAGTAATGGTCTCGGTCAGTGTGAGTGTGAGTCTCAGTCTGTGTGAGTGTTGCTCTCGGTCAATGTGAGTGACGGTTTCGGTTAGTGTGACTGTGGGTCTCAGTCAGTGTGAATGTGCGTCCCGGTCAGTGTGAGCAACGTTCTCGGTCAATGTGAGTGTGAGTCTTGGTCAGTGTGAGTGACGGTCTCGGTCTGTGTGAATGTGGGTCTTGGTCAGTGTGAGTGTGAGTCTCGATCAGTGTGAGTGACGGTTTTGGTCAGTGTGAGTGACGGTCTCGGTCAGTGTGAGTGTGAGTCTCGGTCAGTGTGAGTGTGGGTCTCGGTCAGTGTTAGTGAGAGTCTCGGTCAGTGTGCGTGACTGTCTCGGTCAGTGTGAGTGTGGGTCTCGGTCAGTGTGAGTGTGAGTCCCGGTCAGTGTGAGTGATGGTCTCGGTCAGTGTGAGTGACGGTCTCGGTCAGTGTGAGTGTGCGTCTCGGGCATTGTGAGTGACAGTGTCGGTCAGTGTGAGTGTGAGTCTCGGTCAGTGTGAGTGTGGCTCTCGGTCAATGTGAGTGACTGTTTTGGTCAGTGTGAATGTGAGTCTCGGTCAGTGTGAGTGTCGGTCTCGGTCAGTGTGAGTGACAGTCTCGGTCAGTGTGAGTGTGAGTCTCGGTCAATGTGTGTGTGAGTCTTGGTCAGTGTGCATGATGGTCTCGGTCAGTGTGAGTGACGGTCTCGGTCAGTGTGAGTGTGAGTCTTGGTCATTGTGAGTGACGGTTTCGGTCAGTGTGAGTGATGGTCTCGGTCAGTGTGAGTGTGAGTCTCAGTCAGTGTGAGTGAGAGTCTCGGTCAGTGTGCGTGATGGTATCGGTCAGTGTGAATGTGGGTCTTGGTCAGTGTGAGTGTGAGTCTCAGTCTGTGTGAGTGTTGTTCTCGGTCAATGTGAGTGACGGTTTCAGTTAGTGTGACTGTGAGTCTCGGTCAGTGTGAGTGTGCGTCCCGGTCAGTGTGAGTGTGAGTCTCGGTCTGTGTGAGTGTGGGTCTCGGTCAGTGTGAGTGAGAGTCTCGGTCAGTGTGAGTGACGGTCTCGGTCAGTGTGAGAACGGTCTTGGTCAGTGTGAGTATGAGTCTCGGTCAGTGTGAGTGACGGTTTTGGTCAGTGTGAGTGACGGTCTCGGTCAGTGTGAGTGTTGCTCTCGGTCAATGTGAGTGACTGTTTCGGTCAATGTGAATGTGAGTCTCTGTCAGTGTGAGTGACAGTCTCGGTCAATGTGAGTGTGAGTCTCGGTCAGTGTGAGTGTCGCTCTCAGTCAGTGTGAGTGATGGTCTCGGTCAGTGTGAGTGACGGTGTCGTTCAGTCTGAGTGACGGTCTCAGTCAGTGTGAATGACGGTCTCGCTCAGTGTGAGTGACGGTTTCGGTCAGTGTGAGTGACGGTCTCGGTCAGTGTGAGTGTGAGTCTCGGTCAGTGTGAGTGGGAGTCTCGATCAGTTTGTGTGATGGTCTCGGTCTGTGTGAATGTGGGTCTCGGTCAGTGTGAGTGTGAGTCCCGGTCAGTGTGAGTAATGGTCTCGGTCAGTGTGAGTGTGAGTCTCAGTCTGTGTGAGTGTTGCTCTCGGTCAGTGTGAGTGACGGTTTCGGTTAGTGTGACTGTGGGTCTCAGTCAGTGTGAATGTGCGTCCCGGTCAGTGTGAGCAACGTTCTCGGTCAATGTGAGTGTGAGTCTTGGTCAGTGTGAGTGACGGTCTCGGTCTGTGTGAATGTGGGTCTTGGTCAGTGTGAGTGTGAGTCTCGGTCTGTGTGAGTGTGAGTCTCGGTCAGTGTGAGTGAGAGTCTCGGTCAGTGTGAGTGACGGTCTCGGTCAGTGTGAGAACGGTCTTGGTCAGTGTGAGTGTGAGTCTCGGTCAGTGTGAGTGACGGTTTTGGTCAGTGTGAGTGACGGTCTCGGTCAGTGTGAGTGTTGCTCTCGGTCAATGTGAGTGACTGTTTCGGTCAATGTGAATGTGAGTCTCTGTCAGTGTGAGTGACAGTCTCGGTCAATGTGAGTGTGAGTCTCGGTCTGTGTGAGTGACGGTCTCGGTCAGTGTGAGTGCGACATTCTGTCAGTGTGAGTGACGGCCTCGGTTTCTGTGAGTGAAGGACTCGGTCTGTGTGAGTGTGGGTCTCGGTCAGTGTGAGTATGTGTCTCGGTCAGTGTGAGTGACGGTCTCGGTCAGTCTGAGTGACGGCCTCGGTTTCTGTGAGTGAAGGTCTCGGTCTGTGTGAGTGTGGGTCTCAGTCAGTGTGAGTATGTGCCTCGGTCAGTGTGAGTGACGGTCTCGGTCAATGTGAATGTGATTCTCGGTCAGTGTGAGTGTGAGTCTCGGTCAACGTTGAGTGTGAGTCTCGGTCTGTGTGAGTGACGGTTTCGGTCAGTGTTAGTGTGAGTCTCGGTCAGTGTAAGTGACAGTCTCGCTCAGTGTGAGTGCGAGACTCTATCAGTGTGAGTGACGGTCTCGGTTAGTGTGAGTTTCTGTCTCGGTCAATGTTAGTGACGGTCTCGGTCAGTGTGAGTGTGAGTCTCGATTAGTGTGAGTGACGGTCTCGGTGAATGTGAGTGTGGGACTCGGTCAGTGTGAGTGACAGTCTCAGTCAGTGTGAGTGTGAGTCTCGGTCAGTGTGAGTCTCGGTCATTGTGAGTGTGAGTCTTGGTCAGTGTGCGTGATGGTCTCGGTCAGTGTGAGTGACGGTGTCGTTCAGTCTGAGTGACGGTCTCAGTCAGTGTGAATGACGGTCTCGGTCAGTGTGAGTGACGGTCTCGGTCAGTGTGCGTGATGGTCTCGGTCTGTGTGAATGTGGGTCTCGGTCAGTGTGAGTGTGGGTCTCGGTCAGTGTGATTGTGAGTCTCGGTCAGTGTGAGTAATGGTCTCGGTCAGTGTGAGTGTGAGTCTCAGTCTGTGTGAGTGTTGCTCTCGGTCAATGTGAGTGACGGTTTCGGTTAGTGTGACTGTGGGTCTCAGTCAGTGTGAATGTGCGTCCCAGTCAGTGTGAGCGACGTTCTCGGTCAATGTGAGTGTGAGTCTTGGTCAGTGTGAGTGACGGTCTCGGTCTGTGTGAATGTGGGTCTTGGTCAGTGTGAGTGTGAGTCTCGATCAGTGTGAGTGACGGTTTTGGTCAGTGTGAGTGACGGTCTCGGTCAGTGTGAGTGTGAGTCTCGGTCAGTGTGAGTGTGGGTCTCGGTCAGTGTTAGTGAGAATCTCGGTCAGTGTGTGTGACTGTCTCGATCAGTGTGAATGTGGGTCTCGGTCAGTGTGAGTGTGCGTCTCGGGCATTGTGAGTGACAGTGTCGGTCAGTGTGAGTGTGAGTCTCGGTCAGTGTGAGTGTGGCTCTCGGTCAATGTGAGTGACTGTTTTGGTCAGTGTGAACGTGAGTCTCTGTCAGTGTGAGTGTCGGTCTCGGTCAGTGTGAGTGACAGTCTCGGTCAATGTGAGTGTGAGTCTCGGTCAGTGTGAGTGACGGTCTTGGTCAGTGTGAGTGACGGTCTCGGTCAGTGTGAGTGCGAGACTCTGTCAGTGTGAGTGACGGCCTCGGTCAGTCTGAGTGACGGCCTCGGTCTCTGTGAGTGAAGGTCTCAGTCAGTGTGAGTGTGGGTCTGGGTCAGTGTGAGTGACGGTCTCGGTCAGTGTGAGTGTCGCTCTCGGTCAGTGTGAGTGACGGTTTCGGTCAGTGTGAGTGTGAGTCTCGGTCAGTGTGAGTGTCGCTCTCGGTCAGTGTGAGTGACGGTCTTGGTCAGTGTGAGTGTGGGTCTCGGTCAGTGTGAGTGACGGTCTCGGTCAGTTTGAGTGTGGGTCTCGGTCAGTGTGAGTGTTTGTCTCCGTCAGTGCGAGTGTGAGTATCGGTCAGTGTGAGTGTGAGTCTCGATCAGTGTGAGTGACGGTCTCGGTCAGTTTGAGTGTGAGTCTCGGTCAGTGTGAGTGTGAGTTCGGTCAGTGTGAGTGAGAGTCCCGGTCAGTGTGAGTGACGGTCTCGGTCAGTGTGAGTGGCGGTCTCGGTCAGTGTGAGTGTGAGTCTCGGACAGTGTTAGTGTGAGTTCGGTCAGTGTGAGTGAGAGTCCCGGTCAGTGTGAGTGACGGTCTCGGTCAGTGTGAGTGTCGCTCTCGGTCAGTGTGAGTGACGGTTTCGGTCAGTGTGAGTGTGAGTCTCGGTCAGTGTGAGTGTCGCTCTCGGTCAGTGTGAGTGACGGTCTTGGTCAGTGTGAGTGTGGGTCTCGGTCAGTGTGAGTGACGGTCTCGGTCAGTGTGAGTGTGAGTCTCGATCAGTGTGAGTGACGGTCTCGGTCAGTTTGAGTGTGAGTCTCGGTCAGTGTGAGTGTTTGTCTCCGTCAGTGCGAGTGTGAGTATCGGTCAGTGTGAGTGTGAGTCTCGATCAGTGTGAGTGACGGTCTCGGTCAGTTTGAGTGTGAGTCTCGGTCAGTGTGAGCGACGGTCTCGGTCAGTGTGAGTGACGGTCTCGGTCAGTGTGAGTGTGAGTCTCGGTCAGTGTGAGTGTGAGTCTTGGTCAGTGTGAGTGACGGTCTCGGTCAGTGTGAGTGTGAGTCTCGGTCAGTGTGAGTGTGAGTCTTGGTCAGTGTGAGTGACGGTCTCGGTCAGTGTGAGTGTGGGTCTCGGTCAGTGTGAGTGACGGTCTCGGTCAGTGTGAGTGTGAGTCTCGGTCAGTGTGAGTGTGAGTCTCGGTCAGTGTGAGTGTTAGTGTCAGTCACTGTGTCCAGTGGGCTTGGTGTGTGATGTTGTGGGAGCTGATGGTGGGTGTAGTGTCAGTGGTGATGTTTCTCTCTAAGCCCCTGAAACACCAGGTTTTTGAAAATTTAACCCTGTGGTTTGTTACCTTCATCTCAAAGGTGAGATGGGCAAAAATATCTGATGATGAGGGTGATGTTAAAAGAAAAGGGCTGTTTCTTGATTGCTTTCAAAGTGAAGGGGAACGGACCATAAACTGGTTAACAGCGGGCTTGGTCGTGTTTATTGAGGGAGCTTTATGTTCCCGAGCAGTGTTGCTGTCCTGAATGGCTACTTGTTGTGAATGTTCACTCTCGGATTTATTGTCCCATTATTCCCTGCTTACACAGTGTTCAGCGTTACTGAATGTTCCTGTGGAAAATGGAGAATTTAGGCTTTTGGTTGTACTGGGATTGTGATGTGGAAGCCTACAGTGCGGTTTCAGAAGGAAACACAGTGCTGATGTGTCTCTGGGGTTGTGGGGATGCTAATGACGAGCAGGGTAATGGTGCTGACTGTATTTCTGGGCCTGTGCGGTCTGCAGCTTGTCACTTTTCCCCTCTGTCACTGTGCAGTGTGTCCCGGTGTTTACTGAGCACACCCAACTCTCGTCCAGTGGGTCTGCTCCTCCAGCAATGGGAGGCTGTACCGGAGAGACAGTATTCTGTGTCCCACAGAAGCTCCAGCTGCCTTACCGCCTGTGTCTTCAGTGCCAGCGGGTTGTCACTGCGAGCAGGCGTTTCACAAGCTTTCTTGATGCCTTTCATGCAGCTAATTATCTGATAGACGTACCAGAGTTGCTATAGCAACATCCTCAAATGCTTCCTCCCTCCAGCCTGTCACACTGAGATGTGACTTCCCTCCCACACTGACATCACGGTTGTACATTTGTCTCTGTCTGAAAAGCAAAGCATTTTTTTGTGAGGTTTATGTTATGTCAAAGTGTGAGGGGTTGAAAGTCAGTCCAGTGGAGGGCTGCTTGTAGTGGACGTTCAGCATGTTGCTGCTGCCTGAATAAAGACCTGACGCAAACACGAGAAAATTTGTAGGTGCTGGAAGTCCAAAGCAACACACAGAAAATACTGGAGGAACTCAGCAGGCTAGGCAGCATCTATGTTGACGTTTTGGGCCGAGGCCCTCTACAGTAGAGTTTTTTTAAGCGTGTTGTACCAGGCATTCAGCCATTCTTGTCTGGTACGTGGTGTCAGGATTAACCGAGTCCCGATATGAACGTTCCTGGCTCGACCCTTGTATTTTTTACGAGGCCAAGTGGCTAGCTCGACATTCAACCCGGCACGGATGGAAAGCGTGCTCGGGGGTGGCCCGACCTGGATTCGAACTCGGGAACCTTCGCTGCGGAGTCCGGCGCTGATGTCACTGTGCCACCAGCCGGCCTTCAGTACAGCTGATTCATGCTTGTTGCCGTTTGCCGTTTGATTCCACTTTGCTTCAGATTTCCAGCTTTTGCAGCTTTTTTGTTAACAGCTCCACTTCACTATCTGTTGCTGCCTGATCCTTTGTGTCTCCAGTTGTCCAAAGTTCTGGGTCCATCTTGAATATGCTTACATAGGCAGATGTGGAGGCCAAGTCAAACTGGGTACATTCCAACTGGAGCTCTCTGAGAATTCCCAAGATTCACCACTGCAAGAGGAAATTGCTCCTGATCTCAGTTTTCATTCTAAGCTCTAGAATCCTCCAACAGGCGAAGAATCCTCTGAGTATGTGCCCTTTTGAGTTTACTCAGAATCTGAACCATCTCCGAGCCATACAGCACATAAACATACCCTCAAACCAACTTTTCCATTTGCCCGTGTTTGTCCCGGATCCCACTCAACCTTTCCTGTCCAAGTGTCTTTTAAATGTTATTACTATACCTGCCCCAACCACTTCCTCTGGCAGCTCATTCCATACATCAAACAGCCTTTGGTTGAAGAAGTTACTCCTCATCAGAATCCCTTCCTCCCACCCTGTCTACGTCCTCCTGATCGGACGTCCTGGGGCTGGGAAAAGAGAGCCCCAACATCCAAATTAGAAAACCTGCAGATGCTGGAAATCCGAGTGACACACACATAATGCTGGAGGAACTCAGCAGGCCAGGCAGCATCTATGGAAAAAAGTACAGTCGACATTGTCCTGCCTAAGGGTTTTGGCCCGAAATGTCGACTGTACTTTTTTCCATAGATGCTGCCTGGCCTGCTGAGCTCCTCCAGCATTCTGTGTGTGTTCCCCCAATACCCATTGTGTGGGGTCTGTCTCAGTCCATGTCTCCTGCTGGGATGTCCTGAGGCTGAGATGACAGACCCCCAATACCCACTGTGTGAGGTCTCTCTCAGTCCATGTCTCCTGCTGGAATGTCCTGAGGCTGAGATGACAGACCCCCAATACCCACTGTGTGAGGTCTGTCTCAGTCCACGTCTCCTGCTGGGATGTCTTGGGGCAGGGAAGAGAGAGCCCTCTCCCCACCCTATACTCACTGTGTGAGATCTGACTGTGGTCACAGCATCATGAACCCAGCTTGCACAGAGGTTGCTGTGACAACAAGGAAAGCCATGAGCCCTCGAGTCTGGAGGAGGAAGTTGGGGTAGAGGGGAGGGATTCACACTGGAATATGTTCGTTGTGCAGAGACTGTGTCAGTGATGAGTGATGAGTTTTGGAGTTTGGGATGGAGAAGAGGGGAGGGGTTATGTTGTGTTGGTGACAGGTGATGAGTTTCGGAGATGGGATATGGGAGAGGGAAGGGCTTCACACTGGGGATATGTTTGTTTTGTACGGACCGTGTCGGTTGAAGGTGCTGGCCATGGTTCAGGTCTCCAGCTGCTGTTGGTGACTCAGGGATGAGTAACGGTCTCACTGAACAGTGTTATTACCGTGCGGAGTTATTGCAGGCCAGCTGTTCAATGTGCATGCACGCGCAGGGAACCATGCAGGCTGGGATACTGAGTCAGTGGGTGCTACAGGATCAGCAGTCAGTCCGAATGTTACCCAAGGAAGGGTTTACACTGACACTGTCTGTCACACACCCTCAGATCTACACATTGTACTGAGGTGATGGTGTGCAAGTGAGGCAGTGTACGAGGTGGATTCAGTGGTTACATATCTGACAGTGTACAGGGGGTGACAGTGTACAGGGGAGACAGTGTACATGTCTGTCAGTGTACAGGGGAGACAGTGTACGTGTCTGATGGTGTACAGGGGGTGACAGTGTACGTGTCTGATGGTGTACGGGGAGACACTGTACGTGTCTGATGGTGTACGGGGGGGGTGACAGTGTACGTGTCTGATGGTGTACAGGGGAGACAGTGTAGGTGTCTGATGGTGTACAGGGGAGGCAGTTTACTTGTCTAATGGTTTACAGGGGAGACAGTGTACGTGTCTGACAGTGTACCGTGGTGACAGTGTACATATCTGACAGTGTACAGGGTGTGACAGTGTACGTGTCTGATGGTGTACAGGGGGTGACAGTGTACGTGTCTGATGGTGTACAGGGGGAGACAGTGTACGTGTCTGATGGTTTACAGGGGAGACAGTTTACTTGTCTGATGGTGTACAGGGGAGTCAGTGTACGTGTCTGATGCTGTACAGGGGTCACAGTGTACGTGTCTGATGGAGTACAGCGGAGACAGTGTACATGTCTGTTGGTGTACAGGGGAGACAGTGTACGTGTCTGACGGTGTACAGGGGAGACAGTGTACGTGTCTGACGGTGTACAGGGGTGACAGTGTACGTGTCTGACGGCATACAGGGGGACAGTGTATGTGTCTGACAGTGTACAGGGCAGACAGTGTACGTGTCTGGCTGCGTACAGGGGAGACAGTGTACGTGTCTGACAGTGTACAGGGGGGACAGTGTACAGGGGAGACAGTGTACGTGTCTGACAGTGTACGGGGGAGACTGTGCACGGGGGACAGTGTACGTGTCTGACAGTGTTCAGGGGAGACAGTGTATAGGGGAGACAGTGTACCTGCCTGACGGTGTACAGGGGAGACAGTGTATGTGTCTGACGGTGTACAGGGGAGACAGTGAACGGGGGAGACAGTGTACGTGTCTGGCAGTGTACGGGGGGGACAGTGTACGTGTATGACGGTGTACAGGGGAGACAGTGTCCATGTCTGACAGTGTACGGGGGGGGGACAGTGTACGTGTCTGACAGTGTACAGGGGAGACGGTGCACGTGTCTGACGGTGTACAGGGGAGACAGTGTACGTGTCTGACGGTGTACGGGGAGACAGTAAACGGGGGAGACAGTGTACGTGACTGACAGTGTACGGGGGGGACAGTGTACGTGTATGACAGTGTACAGGGGGGACAGTGTACAGGGGAGACAGTGTACGTGTCTGAAGGTGTACAGGGGGTGACAGTGTACGTGTATGACAGTGTACGGGGGGACAGTGTACGTGTCTGGCGGTGTACAGGGGTGACAGTGTACGTGTCTGACGGCGTACAGGGGGACAGTATACGTGTCTGACGGCGTACAGGGGGACAGTGTACGTGTCTGACAGTGTAAAGGGGAGACAGTGTAAAGGGGGGTGAGAATGTACATGACTGACAGTGTACAGGTGGGACAGTGTACGTGTATGACAGTGTACGGGGGGACAGTGTACAGGGGAGACAGTGTACGTGTCTGATGGTGTATAGGGAGTGACAGTGTACGCGTCTGACGGTGTACAGGGGAGACAGGGTACAGGGGAGACAGTGTACGTGTCTGACGGTGTACAGGGGGGGACAGTGTACGTGTCAGACAGTCTACAGGGGAGACGGTGTACGTGTCTGACGGTGTACAGGGGAGACAGTGTACGTGTCTGATGGTTTAAAGGGGAGACAGTGTACGTGTCTGATGGTGTACCAGGAGAGACAGTGTATGTGTCTGATGGTGTACCAGGGGTGACAGAATATGTGTCTGATTGTGTATAGGGGAGACAGTGTACGTGTCTGATGGTGTACAGGGTTGACAGTGTATGTGTCTGATGGTGTAGAGGGGAGACAGTGTACGTGTCTGATGGTGTACAGGGGAGACAGTGCACATGTCTGATGGTGTACAGGGGAGACAGTGTACGTGTCTGATGGTGTACAGGGGAGACAGTGTACGTGTCTGATGGTGTACGGGGGGACAGTGCACGTGTCTGGCGGTGTACAGGGGTGACAGTGTACGTGTCTGGCGGCGTACAGGGGGACAGTGTACGTGTCTGACGGCGTACAGGGGGACAGTGTACGTGTCTGACAGTGTACAGGGGAGACAGTGTAAAGGGGGGTGACAATATACATGACTGACAGTGTACAGGTGGGACAGTGTGTGTGTATGACAGTGTACAGGGGAGAAAGTGTACGTGTCTGATGGTGTACAGGGGGTGACAGTGTACGCGTCTGACGGTGTACGGGGGAGATAGGGTACAGGGGAGACAGTGTACGTGTCTGACGGTGTACAGGGGAGACAGTGTACATGGCTGACAGTGTACGGGGAGACAGTGTAAGTGTCTGACAGTGTACGGTGGAGATAGTGTACGTGTCTGATGGTTTACAGGGGAGACAGTGTAAGTGTCTGACCGTGTACAGGGGGGTGATAGTGTACGTGTCTGATGGTTTACAGGGGAGACAGTGTACGTGTCTGATGGTGTACAGGGGGGTGACAGTGTACGTGTCTGACAGTGTACAGGGGAGATAGTGTACGTGTCTGATGGTGTACAGGTGTGACTGTACGTGTGTGATGGTGTACAGGGGGTGACAGTGTACGTGTCTGATGGTTTAAAGGGGAGACAGTTTACGTGTCTGATGGTGTACAGGGGAGACAGTGTACATGCCTGTTGGTGTACAGGGGAGACAGTGTACGTGTCTGACGGTGTACAGGGGAGACAGTGTACGTGTCTGACGGTGTACAGGGGAGACAGTGTAAAGGGGGGTGACAATATACATGACTGACAGTGTACAGGTGGGACAGTGTGTGTGTATGACAGTGTACAGGGGAGAAAGTGTACGTGTCTGATGGTGTACAGGGGGTGACAGTGTACGCGTCTGACGGTGTACGGGGGAGATAGGGTACAGGGGAGACAGTGTACGTGTCTGACGGTGTACAGGGGAGACAGTGTACATGGCTGACAGTGTACAGGGGAGACAGTGTAAGTGTCTGACAGTGTACGGTGGAGATAGTGTACGTGTCTGATGGTTTACAGGGGAGACAGTGTAAGTGTCTGACCGTGTACAGGGGGGTGATAGTGTACGTGTCTGATGGTTTACAGGGGAGATAGTGTACGTGTCTGATGGTGTACAGGTGTGACTGTACGTGTGTGATGGTGTACAGGGGGTGACAGTGTACGTGTCTGATGGTTTAAAGGGGAGACAGTTTACTTGTCTGATGGTGTACAGGGGAGACAGTGTATGTGTCTGATGCTGTACAGGGGTCACAGTGTACGTGTCTGATGGAGTACAGCGGAGACAGTATACGTGTCTGATGGTGTACAGGGGTGACAGTGTACGTGTCTGATGGTGTACAGGGGAGAGAGTTTACGTGTCTGATGGTGTACAGGGGTGACAGTGTACGTGTCTGATGGTGTACAGGGGAGACAGTGTACATGCCTGTTGGTGTACAGGGGAGACAGTGTACGTGTCTGACGGTGTACAGGGGAGACAGTGTACGTGTCTGACGGTGTACAGGCGGGACAGTGTACATGTCTGACGGTATACAGGAGGTGACAGTGTATGTGTCTGACGGTGTACAGGGGAGACAATGTACAGGGGAGACAGTGTACGTGTCTGATGGTGTACAGGGGTGACAGTGTACGTGTCTGATGGCGTACAGGGGGACAGTGTATGTGTCTGACAGTGTACAGGGGAGACAGTGTACGTGTCTGACAGTGTACAGGGGAGACAGTGTACGTGTCTGACAGTGTACAGGGGAGACAGTGTACGTGTCTGACAGTGTACAGGGGAGACTGTACACGGGGGACAGTGTATGTGTCTGACAGTGTTCAGGGGAGACAGTATACCTGCCTGACGGTGTACAGGGGAGACAGTGTACGTGTCTGACGGTGTACAGGGGAGACAGTGAACGGGGGAGACAGTGTACGTGTCTGACAGTGTACGGGGGGGGGCAGTGTACGTGTATGACGGTGTACAGGGGAGACAGTGTCCCATGTCTGACAGTGTACGGGGGGGGGACAGTGTACGTGTCTGACAGTGTATAGGGGAGACGGTGCACGTGTCTGACGGTGTACAGGGGAGACAGTGTACGTGTCTGACGGTGTACAGGGGAGACAGTAAACGGGGGAGACAGTGTACGTGACTGACAGTGTACGGGGGGGACAGTGTATGTGTATGACAGTGTACAGGGGGGACAGTGTACAGGGGAGACAGTGTACGTGTCTGAAGGTGTACAGGGGGTGACAGTGTACGTGTCTGACAGTGTACAGGGGAGACAGTGTACACGGCTGACAGTGTACAGGGGAGACAGTGTAAGTGTCTGACAGTGTACGGTGGAGATAGTGTACGTGTCTGATGGTTTACAGGGGAGACAGTGTAAGTGTCTGACCGTGTACAGGGGGGTGATAGTGTACGTGTCTGATGGTTTACAGGGGAGACAGTGTACGTGTCTGATGGTGTACAGGGGGTGACAGTGTACGTGTCTGACAGTGTACAGGGGAGATAGTGTACGTGTCTGATGGTGTACAGGGGAGACAGTTTTCGTGTCTGATGGTGTATGGGGGGAGTGACAGTGTACATGTCTGATGGTGTATAGCGGAGACAGTCTACGTGTCTGATGGTGTATAGTGGTTGACAGTGTACGTGTCTGACGGTGTACAGGGGTGACAGTGTACGTGTCTGATGGTGTAGGGGTGACAGTGTACGTGTCTGATGGTGTACAGGGGAGACAGTTTACGTGTCTGATGGAGTATGGGGGGAGTGACAGTCTATGTGTCTGCTGCTGTACAGGGGTGACAGTGTACGTGTCTGATGGTGTACAGGGGGTGACATTGTATGTGTCTGATGGTGTATAGTGGAGACAGTGTACATGTCTGATGGTGTATAGGGCGTGACAGTGTACGTGTCTGATGGTGTACAGGGTGTGACATTGTATGTGTCTGATGGTGTATAGCGGAGACAGTGTACGTGTCTGATGGTGTACAGTGGTGACAGTGTATGTGTCTGACGGTGTAGGGGTGTCAGTGTACGTGTCTGATGGTGTACAGGGGAGATAGTGTACGTGTCTGATGGTGTACAGGGGTGACTGTACATGTGTGATGGTGTACAGGGGGTGACAGTGTATGTGTCTGATGGTGTATAGCGGAGACAGTGTACGTGTCTGATGGTGTACAGGGGAGACAGTGTACGTGTCTGATGGTGTACAGGGGAGACAGTGTACGTGTCTGATGGTGTACAGGGGGTGACAGTGTACATGTCTGATGGTGTACAGGGGAGACAGTGTACATGTCTGATGATGTACAGGGGGTGACAGTGTATGTGTCTGATGGTGTACAGGGGGTGACAGAGAACGTGTCTGGTGGTGTACAGGGGAGACAGTGTACATGTCTGATGGTGTACAGGGGAGACAGTGTACGTGTCTGATGGTGTACAGGGGGTGACAGTGTACGTGTCTGATGGTGTACAGGGGAGACAGTGTACATGTCTGATGATGTACAGGGGGTGACAGTGTATGTGTCTGATGGTGTACAGGGGGTGACAGAGAACGTGTCTGGTGGTGTACAGGGGAGACAGATTACGTGTCTGATGGTGCAGAGGGGTGACAGTGTACGTGTCTGATGGTGTACAGGGGGGTGACAGTGTACGTGTCTGACGGTGTACAGGGGTGACAGTCTACGTGTCTGATGGTGTACAGGGGGTTGACAGTGTACGTGTCTGATGGTGTACAGGGGGGTGACAGTGTACGTGTCTGACGGTGTACAGGGGTGACAGTCTACGTGTCTGATGGTGTAGGAGTGACAGTGTACGTGTCTGATGGCGTACAGGGGAGACAGTTTACGTGTCTGATGGAGTATAGGGGGGAGTGACAGTCTATGTGTCTGCTGCTGTACAGGGGTGACAGTGTACGTGTCTGATGGTGTACAGGGGGTGACATTGTTCATGTCTGATGGTGTACAGGGTGTGACATTGTATATGTCTGATGGTGTATAGCGGAGACAGTGTACGTGTCTGATGGTGTACAGTGGTGACAGTGTACGTGTCTGACGGTGTAGGGGTGACAGTGTACGTGTCTGATGGTGTACAGGGGAGATAGTGTACGTGTCTGATGGTGAACAGGGGTGACTGTACGTGTGTGATGGTGTACAGGGGGTGACAGTGTATGTGTCTGATGGTGTATAGCGGAGACAGTGTACGTGTCTGATGGTGTACAGGATTGACAGTTTATGTGTCTGATGGTGTACAGGGGGTGACAGTGTACGTGTCTGATGCTGTACAGGGGAGACAGTGCACGTGTCTGATAGTGTACAGGGGGTGACAGTGTACGTGTCTGATGCTGTACAGGGGAGACAGATCACGTGTCTGATGGTGTACAGGGGGGTGACAGTACGTGTCTGATGGTGTACAGGGGAGACAGTGTACGTGTCTGATGGTGTACAGGGGGGTGACAGTGTACGTGTCTGAAGGTGTACAGGGAAGACAGTGTACGTGGCTGATGGTGTACAGGGAAGACAGTGTACGTGTCTGATGGTGTACAGCGGTGACAGTGTATGTCTCTGATGGTGTACAGGGGAGACAGTATACGTGTCTGATGGCATACAGGGGGTGACAGTGTATGTGTCTAATGGCGTACAGTGGGGCCTGTGTACGTGTCTGACTGTGTAGAGGGGAGACAGTGTATGTGTGTGATGGTTTACAGGGGAGACAGTGTACGTGTTTGATGGTGTACAGGGGTGACAGTGTACGTGTCTGATGGTGTACAGGGGGGTGACAGTGTACGTGTCTGATGCTGTACAGGGGAGACAGTTTTCGTGTCTGATGGTGTATAGGGGGGAGTGACAGTGTACGTGCCTGCTGCTGTACAGAGGTGATCGTGTACGTGTCTGATGGTGTACAGGGGGTGACATTGTACATGTCTGATGGTGTATAGCGGAGACAGTCTACGTGTCTGATGGTGTAGGGGTGACAGTGTACGTGTCTGATGGTGTACAGGGGAGACAGTTTACGTGTCTGATGGAGTATGGGGGGGAGTGACAGTCTATCTGTCTGCTGCTGTACAGGGGTGATAGTGTACGTGTCTGATGGTGTACAGGGGGTGACATTGTACGTGTCTGATGGTGTATAGTGGAGACAGTGTACGTGTCTGATGGTGTATAGGGCGTGACAGTGTACGTGTCTGATGGTGTACAGGGTGTGACATTGTATGTGTCTGATGGTGTATAGCGGAGACAGTGTACGTGTCTGATGGTGTACAGTGGTGACAGTGTACGTGTCTGACGGTGTAGGGGTGACAGTGTATGTGTCTGATGGTGTACAGGGGAGATAGTGTACATGTCTGATGGTGTACAGGGGTGACTGTACGTGTGTGATGGTGTACAGGGGGTGACAGTGTACGTGTCTGATGGTGTATAGCGGAGACAGTGTACGTGTCTGATGGTGTATAGGGGAGACAGTGTACGTGTCTGATGGTGTACAGGGGAGACAGTGTACGTGTCTGATGGTGTACAGGGAGTGACAGAGTACGTGTCTGATAGTGTACAGGGGAGACAGTGTACATGTCTGATGGTGTACAGGGGGTGACAGTGTACGTGTCTGATGGTGTACAGGGGAGACACTGTACGTGTCTGACAGTGTACAGGGGGTGACAGTGTACGCGCCTGACGGTGTACAGGGGGAGACCGTGTACAGGGGAGACAGTGTACGTGTCTGACGGTGTACAGGGGAGACAGTGTCCGTGTCTGACAGTGTACAGGGGCAGTGTCAGACAGTCTGCAGGGGAGACGGTGTACGTGTCTGATGCTGTACAGGGGAGACAGATTACATGTTTGATGGTGTACAGGAGTGACAGTGTAGGTGTCTGATGGTGTACAGGGGGGTGACAGTGTACATGTCTGATGCTGTACAGGGGAGACAGATTACGTGTCTGATGGTGTACAGGGGTGACAGTGTACGTGTCTGATGGTGTATAGGGGTTGACAGTGTACGTGTCTGATGGTGTAGGGGTGACAGTGTACGTGTCTGATGGTGTACAGGGGAGACAGTTTTCGTGTCTGATGGTGTATGGGGGGAGTGACAGTGTACATGTCTGATGGTGTATAGCGGAGACAGTCTACGTGTCTGATGGTGTATAGTGGTTGACAGTGTACGTGTCTGACGGTGTACAGGGGTGACAGTGTACGTGTCTGATGGTGTAGGGGTGACAGTGTACGTGTCTGATGGTGTACAGGGGAGACAGTTTACGTGTCTGATGGAGTATGGGGGGAGTGACAGTCTATGTGTCTGCTGCTGTACAGGGGTGACAGTGTATGTGTCTGATGGTGTACAGGGGGTGATATTGTATGTGTCTGATGGTGTATAGTGGAGACAGTGTACGTGTCTGATGGTGTATAGGGCGTGACAGTGTACCTGTGTGATGGTGTGCAGGGTGTGACATTGTATGTGTCTGATGGTGTATAGCGGAGACAGTGTACGTGTCTGATGGTGTACAGGGGAGACAGTGTACATGTCTGATGGTGTACAGGGGGTGACAGTGTACGTGTCTGATGGTGTACAGGGGTGACAGAGAACGTGTCTGGTGGTGTACAGGGGAGACAGTGTACGTGTCTGACAGTATACAGGGGGTGACAGTGTATGTGTCTGACCGTGTACATGGGGAACAGTGTACGTGTATGACAGTGTAGGGGGGGACAGTGTATGTGTCTGGCGGTGTACAGGGGTGACAGTGTACGTGTCTGACGGCGTACAGGGGGACAGTGTACGTGTCTGACAGTGTACAGGGGAGACAGTGTAAAGGGGGGGTGAAAATGTACATGACTGACAGTGTACAGGGGGGACAGTGTACGTGTATGACAGTGTACGGGGGACAGTGTACAGGGGAGACAGTGTACGTGTCTGATGGTATACAGGGGGTGACAGTGTACGCGCCTGATGGTGTACAGGGGAGACAGTGTACGTGTCAGGCAGTCTGCAGGGGAGACGGTGTACATTTCTGACGGTGTACAGGGGAGACAGTGTACATGGCTGACAGTGTACAGGGGAGACAGTGTAAGTGTCTGACAGTGTACGGTGGAGATAGTGTACGTGTCTGATGGTTTGCAGGGGAGACAGTGTACGTGTGTGATGGTGTACCGGGGTGACAGTGTACGTGTCTGATGGTGTACAGGGGGTGACAGTGTACGTGTCTGATGGTGTACAGGGGAGACAGTTTTCGTGTCTGATGGTGTATAGGGGGTGACAGTGTACGTGTCTGCTGCTGTACAGGGGGTGACAGTGTACGTGTCTGATGGTGTACAGGGGGGTGACATTGTACATGTCTGATGGTGTATAGCGGAGACAGTCTACGTGTCTGATGGTGTATAGGGGTTGACAGTGTACGTGTCTGACGGTGTACAGGGGTGACAGTGTACGTGTCTGATGGTGTACAGGGGGTGACATTATACGTGTCTGATGGTGTATAGTGGAGATAGTGTACGTGTCTGATGGTGTATAGGGCGTGACAGTGTACATGACTGATGGTGTACAGGGTGTGACATTGTATGTGCCTGATGGTGTAGGGGTGACAGTGTATGTGTCTGATGGTGTATAGCGGAGACAGTGTACGTGTCTGATGGTGTACAGGGGAGACAGTGTACATGTCTGATGGTGTACAGGGGGTGACAGAGTACGTGTCTGATGGTGTACAGGGGAGACAGTGTACATGTCTGATGGTGTACAGGGGGTGACAGTGTACGTGTCTGATGGTGTACAGGGGTGACAGAGAACGTGTCTGGTGGTGTACAGGGGAGACAGTGTACGTGTCTGACAGTATACAGGGGGGTGACAGTGTATGTGTCTGACCGTGTACATGGGGAACAGTGTACGTGTATGACAGTGTAGGGGGGGACAGTGTATGTGTCTGATGGTGTACAGGGGGTGACAGTGTACGTGTCTGATGCTGTACAGGGGAGACAGTGCACGTGTCTGATAGTGTACAGGGGGTGACAGTGTACGTGTCTGATGCTGTACAGGGGAGACAGATCACGTGTCTGATGGTGTACAGGGGGGTGACAGTACGTGTCTGATGGTGTACAGGGGAGACAGTGTACGTGTCTGAAGGTGTACAGGGAAGACAGTGTACGTGGCTGATGGTGTACAGGGAAGACAGTGTACGTGTCTGATGGTGTACAGCGGTGACAGTGTATGTCTCTGATGGTGTACAGGGGAGACAGTATACGTGTCTGATGGCATACAGGGGGTGACAGTGTATGTGTCTAATGGCGTACAGTGGGGCCTGTGTACGTGTCTGACTGTGTAGAGGGGAGACAGTGTATGTGTGTGATGGTTTACAGGGGTGACAGTGTACGTGTCTGATGGTGTACAGGGGGTGACAGTGTATGTGTCTGATGCTGTACAGGGGAGACAGATTACGTCTCTGATGGTGTAGAGGGGTGACAGTGTACGTGTCTGATGGTGTACAGGGGGTGACAGTGTACGTGTCTGATGGTGTACAGGGGAGACAGTTTTCGTGTCTGATGGTGTATGGGGGGAGTGACAGTGTACATGTCTGATGGTGTATAGCGGAGACAGTCTACGTGTCTGATGGTGTATAGTGGTTGACAGTGTACGTGTCTGACGGTGTACAGGGGTGACAGTGTACGTGTCTGATGGTGTAGGGGTGACAGTGTACGTGTCTGATGGTGTACAGGGGAGACAGTTTACGTGTCTGATGGAGTATGGGGGGAGTGACAGTCTATGTGTCTGCTGCTGTACAGGGGTGACAGTGTACGTGTCTGATGGTGTACAGGGGGTGACATTGTACGTGTCTGATGTTGTATAGTGGAGACAGTGTACATGTCTGATGGTGTATAGGGCGTGACAGTGTACGTGTCTGATGGTGTACAGGGTGTGACATTGTATGTGTCTGATGGTGTATAGCGGAGACAGTGTACGTGTCTGATGGTGTACAGTGGTGACAGTGTATGTGTCTGACGGTGTAGGGGTGTCAGTGTACGTGTCTGATGGTGTACAGGGGAGATAGTGTACGTGTCTGATGGTGTACAGGGGTGACTGTACATGTGTGATGGTGTACAGGGGGTGACAGTGTATGTGTCTGATGGTGTATAGCGGAGACAGTGTATGTGTCTGATGGTGTACAGGGGAGACAGTGTACGTGTCTGATGGTGTACAGGGGAGACAGTGTACGTGTCTGATGGTGTACAGGGGGTGACAGTGTACGTGTCTGATGGTGTACAGGGGAGACAGTGTACATGTCTGATGATGTACAGGGGGTGACAGTGTATGTGTCTGATGGTGTACAGGGGGTGACAGAGAACGTGTCTGGTGGTGTACAGGGGAGACAGTGTACATGTCTGATGGTGTACAGGGGAGACAGTGTACATGTCTGATGATGTACAGGGGGTGACAGTGTATGTGTCTGATGGTGTACAGGGGGTGACAGAGAACGTGTCTGGTGGTGTACAGGGGAGACAGTGTGCATGTCTGATGGTGTACAGGGGGTGACAGTGTACATGTCTGATGGTGTACAGGGGGTGACCGTGTACGGGTCTGATGGTGTACAGGGGAGACAGTGTACATGTCTGATGGTGTACAGGGGGTGACAGTGTACATGTCTGATGGTGTACAGGGGGTGACCGTGTACGTGTCTGATGGTGTACAGGGGAGACAGTGTACGTGTCTGACGGTGTACAGGCGGGACAGTGTACGTGTCTGACAGTATACAGGAAATGACAGTGTATGTGTCTGACCGTGTACAGGGGGAACAGTGTACGTGTATGACAGCGTACGGGGGGACAGTGTACGTGTCTGGCGGTGTACAGGGGTGACAGTGTACATGTCTGACGGCGTACAGGGGGACAGTGTACGTGTCTGACAGTGTACAGGAGAGACAGTGTAAAGGGGGGGTGACAATGTACATGACTGACAGTGTACGGGGGGGACAGTGTATGTGTATGACAGTGTACGGGGGGACAGTGTACAGGGGAGACAGTGTACGTGTCTGATGGTGTACAGGGGGTGACAGTGTATGTGCCTGACGGTGTACAGGGGAGACAGTGTACGTGTCTGACGGTGTACAGGGGAGAGAGTGTCCGTGTCTGACAGTGTACAGGGGGGGGACAGTGTACGTGTCAGACAGTCTGCAGGGGAGACTGTGTACGTGTCTGACGGTGTACAGGGGAGACAGTGTACATGGTTGACAGTGTACAGGGGAGACAGTGTAAGTGTCTGACAGTGTACGGTGGAGATAGTGTACGTGTCTGATGGTTTACGGGGAGACAGTGTACGTGTGTGATGGTGTACAGGGGTGACAGTGTATGTGTCTGATGGTGTACAGGGGGTGAGAGTGTACATGTCTGATGGTGTACAGGGCGTGACAGTGTACGTGTCTGATTGTGTATAGGGGAGACAGTGTACGTGTCTGATGGTGTACAGGGGGTGACAGTGTACATGTCTGATGGTGTACAGGGGGTGACAGTGTACGTGCCTGATGCTGTACAGGGGAGACAGATTACGTGTCTGATGGTGTACAGGGGAGACAGTGTACGTGTCTGATGGTGTACAGGGGGTGACAGTGTACGTGTCTGATGCTGTACAGGGGAGACAGATTACGTGTCTGATGGTGTACAGGGGAGACAGTGTACATGTCTGATGGTGTACAGGGGGTGACAGTGTACGTGTCTGATGGTGTACAGGGGAGACCGTGTACATGTCTTTTGGTGTACAGGGGAGACAGTGTACGTGTCTGACGGTGTACAGGCGGGACAGTGTACGTGTCTGACAGTATACAGGGGGTGACAGTGTGTGTGTCTGACCGTGTACAGGGGGAACAGTGTACGTGTATGACAGCGTACGGGGGGACAGTGTACGTGTCTGGCGGTGTACAGGGTTGACAGTGTACGTGTCTGACGGCGTACAGGGGGACAGTGTACGTGTCTGACAGTGTACAGGGGAGACAGTGTAAAGGGGGTGACAATGTACATGACTGACAGTGTACGGGGGGGACAGTGTATGTGTATGACAGTGTACGGGGGGACAGTGTACAGGGGAGACAGTGTACGTGTCTGATGGTGTGCAGGGGGTGACAGTGTATGTGCCTGACGGTGTACAGGGGAGACAGTGTACGTGTCTGACGGTGTACAGGGGAGACAGTGTCCGTGTCTGACAGTGTACAGGGGGGGGGGGAGGACAGTGTACGTGTCAGACAGTCTGCAGGGGAGACTGTGTACGTGTCTGACGGTGTACAGGGGAGACAGTGTACATGGTTGACAGTGTACAGGGGAGACAGTGTAAGTGTCTGACAGTGTACGGTGGAGATAGTGTACGTGTCTGATGGTTTACAGGGGAGACAGTGTACGTGTGTGATGGTGTACAGGGGGTGACATTGTATGTGTCTGATGGTGTATAGCGGAGACAGTGTACGTGTCTGATGGTGTACAGGGGTGACAGTGTATGTGTCTGATGGTGTACAGGGGGTGAGAGTGTACATGTCTGATGGTGTACAGGGCGTGACAGTGTACGTGTCTGATTGTGTATAGGGTAGACAGTGTACATGTCTGATGGTGTACAGTGGTGACAGTGTACGTGTCTGATGGTGTACAGGGGTGACAGTGTACGTGTCTGATGGTGTACCGGGGGTGACAGTGTACGTGCCTGATGCTGTACAGGGGAGACAGATTACGTGTCTGATGGTGTACAGGGGAGACAGTGTACGTGTCTGATGGTGTACAGGGGGTGACAGTGTACGTGTCTGATGCTGTACAGGGGAGACAGATTACGTGTCTGATGGTGCAGAGGGGTGACAGTGTACGTGTCTGATGGTGTACAGGGGGGTGACAGTGTACGTGTCTGACGGTGTACAGGGGTGACAGTCTACGTGTCTGATGGTTTACAGGGGGTTGACAGTGTACGTGTCTGATGGTGTACAGGGGGGTGACAGTGTACGTGTCTGACGGTGTACAGGGGTGACAGTCTACGTGTCTGATGGTGTAGGAGTGACAGTGTACGTGTCTGATGGCGTACAGGGGAGACAGTTTACGTGTCTGATGGAGTATAGGGGGGAGTGACAGTCTATGTGTCTGCTGCTGTACAGGGGTGACAGTGTACGTGTCTGATGGTGTACAGGGGGTGACATTGTTCATGTCTGATGGTGTACAGGGTGTGACATTGTATATGTCTGATGGTGTATAGCGGAGACAGTGTACGTGTCTGATGGTGTACAGTGGTGACAGTGTACGTGTCTGACGGTGTAGGGGTGACAGTGTACGTGTCTGATGGTGTACAGGGGAGATAGTGTACGTGTCTGATGGTGAACAGGGGTGACTGTACGTGTGTGATGGTGTACAGGGGGTGACAGTGTATGTGTCTGATGGTGTATAGCGGAGACAGTGTACGTGTCTGATGGTGTACAGGATTGACAGTTTATGTGTCTGATGGTGTACAGGGGGTGACAGTGTACGTGTCTGATGCTGTACAGGGGAGACAGTGCACGTGTCTGATAGTGTACAGGGGGTGACAGTGTACGTGTCTGATGCTGTACAGGGGAGACAGATCACGTGTCTGATGGTGTACAGGGGGGTGACAGTACGTGTCTGATGGTGTACAGGGGAGACAGTGTACGTGTCTGATGGTGTACAGGGGGTGACAGTGTACGTGTCTGAAGGTGTACAGGGAAGACAGTGTACGTGGCTGATGGTGTACAGGGAAGACAGTGTACGTGTCTGATGGTGTACAGCGGTGACAGTGTATGTCTCTGATGGTGTACAGGGGAGACAGTATACGTGTCTGATGGCATACAGGGGGTGACAGTGTATGTGTCTAATGGCGTACAGTGGGGCCTGTGTACGTGTCTGACTGTGTAGAGGGGAGACAGTGTATGTGTGTGATGGTTTACAGGGGAGACAGTGTACGTGTTTGATGGTGTACAGGGGTGACAGTGTATGTGTCTGATGGTGTACAGGGGGGACAGTGTACGTGTATGACAGTGTACGGGGGACAGTGTACAGGGGAGACAGTATACGTGTCTGATGGTATACAGGGGGTGACAGTGTACGCGCCTGACGGTGTACAGGGGAGACAGTGTACGTGTCAGGCAGTCTGCAGGGGAGACGGTGTACATGTCTGACGGTGTACAGGGGAGACAGTGTACATGGCTGACAGTGTACAGGGGAGACAGTGTAAGTGTCTGACAGTGTACGGTGGAGATAGTGTACGTGTCTGATGGTTTGCAGGGGAGACAGTGTACGTGTGTGATGGTGTACCGGGGTGACAGTGTACGTGTCTGATGGTGTACAGGGGGTGACAGTGTACGTGTCTGATGGTGTACAGGGGAGACAGTTTTCGTGTCTGATGGTGTATAGGGGGTGACAGTGTACGTGTCTGCTGCTGTACAGGGGTGACAGTGTACGTGTCTGATGGTGTACAGGGGGTGACATTGTACATGTCTGATGGTGTATAGCGGAGACAGTCTACGTGTCTGATGGTGTATAGGGGTTGACAGTGTACGTGTCTGACGGTGTACAGGGGTGACAGTGTACGTGTCTGATGGTGTACAGGGGGTGACATTATACGTGTCTGATGGTGTATAGTGGAGACAGTGTACGTGTCTGATGGTGTATAGGGCGTGACAGTGTACATGCCTGATGGTGTACAGGGTGTGACATTGTATGTGCCTGATGGTGTAGGGGTGACAGTGTATGTGTCTGATGGTGTATAGCGGAGACAGTGTACGTGTCTGATGGTGTACAGGGGAGACAGTGTACATGTCTGATGGTGTACAGGGGGTGACAGAGTACGTGTCTGATGGTGTACAGGGGAGACAGTGTACATGTCTGATGGTGTACAGGGGGTGACAGTGTACGTGTCTGATGGTGTACAGGGGTGACAGAGAACGTGTCTGGTGGTGTACAGGGGAGACAGTGTACGTGTCTGACAGTATACAGGGGGTGACAGTGTATGTGTCTGACCGTGTACATGGGGAACAGTGTACGTGTATGACAGTGTAGGGGGGGACAGTGTATGTGTCTGATGGTGTACAGGGGGTGACAGTGTACGTGTCTGATGCTGTACAGGGGAGACAGTGCACGTGTCTGATAGTGTACAGGGGGTGACAGTGTACGTGTCTGATGCTGTACAGGGGAGACAGATCACGTGTCTGATGGTGTACAGGGGGGTGACAGTACGTGTCTGATGGTGTACAGGGGAGACAGTGTACGTGTCTGAAGGTGTACAGGGAAGACAGTGTACGTGGCTGATGGTGTACAGGGAAGACAGTGTACGTGTCTGATGGTGTACAGCGGTGACAGTGTATGTCTCTGATGGTGTACAGGGGAGACAGTATACGTGTCTGATGGCATACAGGGGGTGACAGTGTATGTGTCTAATGGCGTACAGTGGGGCCTGTGTACGTGTCTGACTGTGTAGAGGGGAGACAGTGTATGTGTGTGATGGTTTACAGGGGTGACAGTGTACGTGTCTGATGGTGTACAGGGGGTGACAGTGTACGTGTCTGATGCTGTACAGGGGAGACAGTTTTCGTGTCTGATGGTGTATAGGGGGGAGTGACAGTGTACGTGCCTGCTGCTGTACAGAGGTGATAGTGTACGTGTCTGATGGTGTACAGGGGGTGACATTGTACATGTCTGATGGTGTATAGCGGAGACAGTCTACGTGTCTGATGGTGTAGGGGTGACAGTGTACGTGTCTGATGGTGTACAGGGGAGACAGTTTACGTGTCTGATGGAGTATGGGGGGAGTGACAGTCTATCTGTCTGCTGCTGTACAGGGGTGATAGTGTACGTGTCTGATGGTGTACAGGGGGTGACATTGTACGTGTCTGATGGTGTATAGTGGAGACAGTGTACGTGTCTGATGGTGTATAGGGCGTGACAGTGTACGTGTCTGATGGTGTACAGGGTGTGACATTGTATGTGTCTGATGGTGTATAGCGGAGACAGTGTACGTGTCTGACAGTATACAGCGGGTGACAGTGTATGTGTCTGACCGTGTACATGGGGAACAGTGTACGTGTATGACAGTGTAGGGGGGGACAGTGTATGTGTCTGGCGGTGTACAGGGGAGACAGTGTACGTGTCTGATGGTATACAGGGGGTGACAGTGTACGCGCCTGACGGTGTACAGGGGAGACAGTGTACGTGTCAGACAGTCTGCAGGGGAGACGGTGTACATGTCTGACGGTGTACAGGGGAGACAGTGTACATGGCTGACAGTGTACAGGGGAGACAGTGTAAGTGTCTGACAGTGTACGGTGGAGATAGTGTACGTGTCTGATGGTTTGCAGGGGAGACAGTGTACGTGTGTGATGGTGTACCGGGGTGACAGTGTACGTGTCTGATGGTGTACAGGGGGTGACAGTGTACGTGTCTGATGGTGTACAGGGGAGACAGTTTTCGTGTCTGATGGTGTATAGGGGGTGACAGTGTACGTGTCTGCTGCTGTACAGGGGTGACAGTGTACGTGTCTGATGGTGTATAGCGGAGACAGTCTACGTGTCTGATGGTGTATAGGGGTTGACAGTGTACGTGTCTGACGGTGTACAGGGGTGACAGTGTACGTGTCTGATGGTGTACAGGGGGTGACATTATACGTGTCTGATGGTGTATAGTGGAGACAGTGTACGTGTCTGATGGTGTATAGGGCGTGACAGTGTACATGACTGATGGTGTACAGGGTGTGACATTGTATGTGCCTGATGGTGTATAGCGGAGACAGTGTACGTGTCTGATGGTGTACAGGGGGTGACAGAGTACGTGTCTGATGGTGTACAGGGGAGACAGTATTCATGTCTGATGGTGTACAGGGGGTGACAGTGTACGTGTCTGATGGTGTACAGGGGGTGACAGAGAACGTGTCTGGTGGTGTACAGGGGAGACAGTGTACGTGTCTGACGGTGTACAGGGGAGACCGTGTACATGTCTTTTGTGTACAGGGGAGACAGTGTACGTGTCTGACGGTGTACAGGGGGAACAGTGTACGTGTATGACAGTGTAGGGGGGGTGTACGTGTCTGGCGGTGTACAGGGGTGACAGTGTGCGTGTCTGACGGCGTACAGGGGGACAGTGTACGTGTCTGTCAGTGTACAGGGGAGACAGTGTAAAAGGGGGGTGACAATGCACATGACTGACCGTGTACAGGGGGGACAGTGTACGTGTATGACAGTGTACAGGGAGGAACAGTGTACGTGTCAGACAGTCTGCAGGGGAGATGGTGTACGTGTCTGACGGTGTACAGGGGAGACAGTGTACATGGCTGACAGTGTACAGGGGAGACAGTGTAAGTGTCTGACAGTGTATGGTGGAGATAGTGTACGTGTCTGATGGTTTACAGGGGAGACAGTGTACATGTGTGATGGTGTACAGGGGGTGACATTGTATGTGTCTGATGGTGTATAGCGGAGACAGTGTACGTGTCTGATGGTGTACAGGGGTGACAGTGTATGTGTCTGATGGTGTACAGGGGGTGAGAGTGTACATGTCTGATGGTGTACAGGGCGTGACAGTGTACGTGTCTGATTGTGTATAGGGGAGACAGTGTACGTGTCTGGCGGTGTACAGGGGTGACAGTGTACGTGTCTGACGGCGTACAGGGGGACAGTGTACGTGTCTGACAGTGTACAGGGGAGACAGTGTAAAGGGGGGTGACAATGTACATGACTGACAGTGTACCGGTGGGACAGTGTACGTGTATGACAGTGTATGGGGGACAGTGTACAGGGGAGACAGTGTCCGTGTCTGACAGTGTATGGGGGGGGCAGTGTACGTGTCAGACAGTCTACAGAGGAGACGGTGTACGTGTCTGGCGGTGTACAGGGGAGACAGTGTACATGGCTGACAGTGTACAGGGGAGACAGTGTAAGTGTCTGACAGTGTACAGTGGAGATAGTGTATGTGTCTGATGGTTTACAGGGGAGACAGTGTACGTGTCTGATGGTGTACAGGGGGTGACATTGTATGTGTCTGATGGTGTATAGCGGAGACAGTGTACGTGTCTGATGGTGTACAGGGGGTGACAGTGTACGTGTCTGATGGTGTACAGGGGGTGACAGTGTACGTGCCTGATGCTGTACAGGGGAGACAGATTACGTCTCTGATGGTGTAGAGGGGTGACAGTGTAAGTGTCTGATAGTGTACAGGGGGTGACAGTGTACGTGTCTGATGGTGTACAGGGGAGACAGTTTACGTGTCTGATGGTGTATAGGGGATGACATTGTACATGTCTGATCGTGTATAGCGGAGACAGTCTACATGTCTGATGGTGTATAGGGGTTGACAGTGTACGTGTCTGACGGTGTACAGGGTGTGACATTGTTTGTGTCTGATGGTGTATAGCGGAGACAGTGTACGTGTCAGATGGTGTACAGTGGTGACAGTGTACGTGTCTGATGGTGTAGGGGTG